>NC_068422.1:80514973-80565893 GCF_023373465.1 Oncorhynchus keta
ACAACAACAACTACTACTACTACTACTACCACTACCACTACTACTACTACTATCACTACCACTACTACTACTACCACTACCGCTACCACTACCACTACCACTACCACTACCACTACCACTACCACTACTAATACTGCTGCTACTATTACTAATACTACTATTGCCACTGCCATTACTACTACTACTACTACTACTACTACTACTACTACTACTACTACTACTACTACTAATAATAATATTACTACTCCATTAGTACTACTTCTACTACTACTACTGCTGCTACTAATACTACTACTACTATTACTACATACTACTACTACTGCTGCTACTACTACAACCACAACCACTGCTACTACTACTACTACTACTACTACAACTATTACTACTAATACTACAACAAATACTACTACTGCTACTAATGCTATTACTACTACTACTACAACTACTATTACTACCACCACCTATTACTGCAACAACAAGTACTACTACTACAAGTTCTACTACAACAACTACTACTACTAATTACTACTACTTCCACTACTACTACTACTACTACTACTACTACTACTGTTACAGACTTAAACCTGAAAACAGGCCAGTTGTATTTGAGTGTCACCTGAAATAGTTTGGTTAGTCTGTCTAAATCATATCCATATCAGCAAAAAGGTCCCATCTTCTTTACTAATAGGTGAAGATTAGCAGATGACCAACGTCCACCACACAGGCCTGACCAGGTTAACAGAAGCTGTTGTATCAGAAATGGTACGGGAATCGCCTAACCGAGACATGTTATAGAACACATGTTGGTTCTCAGGGTATATAATCTCTATTTCCTTTTGATGTCACAGATAGAAGCAGTCTCATGACTATAGACAGAAGGAGATGAATAAAAGTGAATAACCAGAAACTATAAAATATAGAGATGATCTATCTGTCGGACCAACGTTCCCTAAAACACTGAGGCTTCATCCCAAATGGCACCCTATTCCCCGAGGAGTTGTGGTAAAAAGTAGCACACTATGTAGGGAATAGCACACTGGGCACAGACTGGTTGAATCAACATTGTTTCCACATTAATTAAATAAAAGTATGTTGAACCAACATGGAATAGACGTTGAATTTACGTCTGTGCCCAGTAGGAGGGTGCCATTTGGGAGGCAGCTTGAGACTTGATTCTGATGGACAGCCAATATCCAGTGATCTGACCCCAAAGACAAAGGTTTAATAATAAATACAGGATGTCTGAATTGAAAATATATTTTTATGTAAATGTATTTCTGCATGTCATTAAAAATGAATGAGACCAAGGCTCACCTCTGAGGTCCCGGGGTCCTTTGATTGATCTCTTTGACCAGGGGACAGAACCGGGTGAGACCTGCTGGAAGAAGGGTAGGGTGGGATTAGGGTGCCCATTGAGTGATGGAAGGGTAAGGGGGGGTTGACAGACCAAGGCCCTCCACTGACCGGCCGAAACGGCTTACGATCCCAATGCCACGAGAATCCCGGGCTGGAGGGAGAGAGAGGGAAAGAGATACGAAAGAGAGATGCCGAGAAATAGAGAGAGAGAGCATATGGGATGGCCCAAGCCAGTGTTTAACTGTGTGATTTACTCCACACCGTATTGCCTCCAATGGGAGGAATATTGCTGATGGGAGAAGATAAAATGAGATTGGTGCGAGTGGGGCGAGCAGGGCCAGGGCAGGAATTAGGGCCCTGTCCGAGTGGCCTGAATGAGGTTGGGGGGAAATGTGGAGGCTATTGCATTAACCTGACGGGGCCTCCTTTAATAGGGTCTGGGTCTTAAACTGATATATCAATTTCCCTCCATGTGGAAGACTTCAAAGCATAGAGCTCATTCCTGCTGCTGGTGTCTGCCCTCCATCAATCTCTGATGGGCTATGGGCATCATCACCTCCGAGCCAGACACAGTCCAGGCTAGAGACAGCCAGTAAGGAGCTCTGTTCAACTATAGGGTCAATCACTTGTTCTGTCCAGCAACATTCAATCAGGTTGGTGGTTCATATGGTCGTCTTGAACTATACACCCAATCAGAATGCATAAACAGAGCCAATAGGAGTTGAAATGTAGGTCAAACTCAGTCAACCCAATCTGAGATAATATGATGAATAAAAGAATACAGGTAACTGGCAAAATAAAGAAAACACTTCAGCAAATGAGGGATACAAAGTATAGAGAAAGCAGGTGCTTCCATCCACACAGGTGTGGTTCCTTAGTCAATTTATCAGTTAACATTGCATCATGCTTAGGGTCATGTATAAAAATGCCCCGTTATGAAACATTATGGGAGATTCTGGAGTGGCACCGGAGACAGCGTCTTCCACCACCATCAACAAAACACCAAATGATGAAACTACTCATGAAATAATCGTGTCGCATCCCTCCAATAGAGTTCCAGACACCTGTAGAATCTATGCCAATGAGCACTGAAGATGTTCTGGTGGCTTGTGGTGGCCCAACGCCCTATTAAGACACTTTATGTTGGGGTATCCTTTATTCTGGCAGGTTCATGTACGTCAGTCTTGTTCAGTGGCCAGGATGAAGAAGTTATTGAAGACAGACACTCCCTAGTCTGCCAGCATCCATGTCAAAAAGTTCACAATAAAGTATAAATTACAGCAAAATCCATTACACTTTAATTCTGCAGTCATTGCAGGTGACAGACAGAAACATAAAGACCCAGTCCTGCATGGCAAAGCACCTTCAAGTTCATTGCTACTGTTTGTATAGTGAAATTCTAACAACAGAGGTAGACAGACAAGCCCTGAGACTGCTCTGTTTGGTCTACCGTCTCTGTTCTGTGAAATCATATCAAAACAGCTCCTTCTCCCAGCACAAGCCCTCCAGGGCTCTGATGTCACTTCTAGTGGAACACCGCGCTGAAGACTGACACATGCGTCACATAGGTGCAAAAAGAAACAGCCTTTTGTTTTAGCCGACGTTTCCCACTTTTACGCTAACTTGTTTTGTCAAAACAATTCCCGCAGAAATTAAACGACACATAGTCAGTCAAAACTATTGCCTACACCTGCCACAACAAAACTAATTCAGTTGTACAGGCTGACTCTGTGTAGTCCTGTATTTAAATTCTGTCTTCTGTTATAACATAGAATGTGTTTCAGGAAGTTGGTGCACTGTGCTCAGCCATGGGATAGGGGTAGGACATGTACCAGACATGCTGGTTTTTTCCAGTTCCATCATTGATATAGCTGTGACAAAGATCATACATCAACTTCCATCAGCGTCATCCAGATATTTCATCATAACCAAACAATGTATGGAGTTAATAAATACTGGTATATAATTCAAGCAGTGTTGATAGGGATTTAGTGTGGCGAATAAATGTTCATTCTGCATCAGCTTTTTACTCACTGAGTTTTGAAGCACCTTAACAAACCTTCACAGAGAAACATGACACAGACCAGACATCTGTTAGGCATTAGGAGTCTGAGAACACACTTAAACGGGAAAGACTTACATTTGAAGAATCCGAATTAGGTGAGATTAGGAGTGGAGTGGTGGAATAAAGAAAGTCCATATTGTCAGAGAGAGAGCGAGAGAGAGAGAGAGAGAGAGAGAGAGAGAGAGAGAGAGAGAGAGAGAGAGAGAGAGAGAGAGACCATTTGTACATTGTTACAACACAGTATATATACATAATATGACATTTGTAATGTCTTCATTGTTTTGAAACTTCTGTATGTGTAATGTTTACTGTTCATTTTTATTGTTTATTTCACTTTTATATATTATCTACCTCACTTGCTTTGGCAATGTTAACACGTTTCCCATGCCAATAAAGCCCCTTGAAATGAATTGAATTGAGAGAGAGCTTCTTTCAGCCTCTCTAGCTAGTGATCAGAGCTATCATTTAGACAGAGAACAAAGACTTGGTAAATACTTAAGGAAGAGAAGGAGAGGGGTCTAACATGTGAGTTGAGGAGTGAAGTGAGTGTGAGGAGTGGGGGCGGTGCGTGCTAAAGGAGCTGGCTGGTGTGGGGTACAGTTTGGTGCTGCGGAGCAGACAAGATCTATGAATACAGATCAGCGGAGATGTGAGGGAATTTTACAGCAGGTATTGTCTGTCACTCACCCTGTCTGGCTGTGTGATCAACACCTCCTCGACGGCTGTTTCATCTTCTACCTCTCTCTCACACACATACACACTCACAAACATGCACACCACACACACACACAGTGAGACACTGAGACACACACATACCCTCCCCCAACTCCAGCAGGAGAGACCTGGTGCTGGGGCGTGCCCTTGCCAAAAAGTGACAGGTGTTCAGATCGGAACTCCAAAAATCAAAGGGACATTATTCCTATTATATGTTATGATATACTGCTTACTGTCTGGCTTTGCATTCATTGCTTTCCACAGACAAATGGATATGGGTTAGTGAATATACAGTGACATCCACAAAATTCAAGTATATAAATTATAAATATCTCTAAAGTGTCTAGTTAAAATACCTGAAGTACTGTAAGTTTCATCTAGAGTAAATCTTTTTACTTAAATTGTGTTCCTGTAGTCCCGACGGGGAGAACAACTTTTTAGCCGTGAGTGGGGATAGCCTGAAGCCCTCTCTCACTCTCTGTGAATTCTGCCTGCAGTGAACAAAACACAGAAACATTTTGCTGGAAAACAAAACTTGCAACCTTGTGTAATAAACAAGCCTTGAATATGTTTACTCAGTTCAATAACATATAAAATTGAATGTAGAACTAAACACTAAAATGCTACACAGCTAACATCTAACTACTTCCAGTGCTTAGATACTACCCAAATAACGAGTGTACTGTGTAGACAACCTAATCAAAGTTACAGTAACATACACTGAACAAAAGAGACCTTTTGGTATCCGGTCCCGACACAACCAATCTGCCTGAACAAGTGTTTTTGTTTGCATGGGAGTGTCAATGTTGATTTCTAGCGTCCGTCAGGACAGAGAGCTAACCACACATCAACCTGCCCAACTGTTCAATGGCAATACTCCACAAATGGGAGAGCAGAGCAGGCCCAGTTCTCAATCAGCTAAGTGCAGCGGACAGCTGTTGTGCAGTGGATGGAGTGTGTCGTTAATTCTGTAAATAAGCGCCTCCCGAGTGGCACATCAGTCTGAGGCACTGCATCTCAGTGCTAGAGGCATCACTACAGATCCATGTTCGATCACAGGCTGTGACTGAACCGGCCACGCCCGGGAGACCAATGAGGCGGCACACAATTGTCCCAGCGTCGTCCGGGTTAGGGGAGGGTTTGGTAGGGTGAGATGTCCTTGTCCCATCGCACTCTGGAGACTCCCTGTGGCAGCCGGGCGCATGCACACTGACTTCAGTCGCCAGCTGTGCGGTGTTTCATCGACACATTGGTGCGGCTGGCTTCCGGGTTAAACGAGCAGTGTGGCTTGGAAGGGTCGTGTTTCGGAGGACACATGGCTCAAGTCCTTCACCTCTCCCGAGTCCGTACGGGAGTTGCAGTGATGGGACAAGACTGTAACTATCAATTGGGGAGAAAAAGGGGGGAAAGTATATTCAGTTGAAGTCAGAAGTTTATATACACCTTAGCCAACTACATTTAAACTCAGTTTTTCACAATTCCTGACATTTAATCCAAGTAGAAATTCCCTGTCTTCGGTCGCCAGCTGTGCGATGTTTCATCCGACGCATTGGTGCAGCTGGCTTCTGGGTTAAACGAGCAGTGTGTCAAGAAGCAGTGTGGCTTGGAGGGGTCATGTTTCGGAGGACACATGGCTCACGACCTTCACCTCTCCAGAGTACGGAGTCCGTACGGGAGTTGCAGTGATGGGACAAGACTGTAACTATCAATTGGGGAGAAAAAGGGGAAAAAGTATATTCAGTTGAAGTCAGAAGTTTATATACACCTTAGCCAAATACATTTAAACTCAGTTTTTCACAATTCCTGACGTTTAATCCAAGTAAAACTTCCCTGTCAGTTAGGATCACCACTTTTAAGTATGTAACATGTCAGAATAGTAGTAGAGAGAATGATTTATTTAAGCTTTTATTTCTTTCATCACATTCCCAGTGGGACAGAAGTTTACATACACTCAATTAGTATTTGGTAGCACTGCTTTTAAATTGTTTAACTTGGGTCAAACATTTCAGGTAGCCTTTCACAAGCTTCCCATAATAAGTTGGGTGAATTTTGGCCCATTCCTCCTGACAGAGCTGGTGTAAC
This sequence comes from Oncorhynchus keta, assembly GCF_023373465.1. Lineage (NCBI taxonomy): Eukaryota > Metazoa > Chordata > Actinopteri > Salmoniformes > Salmonidae > Oncorhynchus > Oncorhynchus keta. Next base: position 80,521,191 of record NC_068422.1, read on the forward strand.
TGAGTCAGGTTTGTAGGCCTCCTTGTCCGCACACGCTTTTTCAGTTCTGCCCACAAATGTTCTATAGGATTGAGGTCAGGGCTTTGTGATGGCCACTTCAATACCTTGACTTTGTTGTCCTTATGCCATTTTGCCACAACGTTGGAAGTATGCTTGGGGTCATTGTTCATTTGGAAGACCCATTTGAAGACCCATCTATTTTGTGAAGTGAACCAGTCCATTTCCTGCAGCAAAGCACCCCCACAACGCTGCCAGCTCCATGCTTCACAATTGGGATGGTGTTCTTTGGCTTGCAAGCCTCCCCATTTTTCCTCCAAACATAATGATGGTCATTACAGCCAAACAGTTCTAGTTTTGTTTCATCAGACCAGAGGACATTTCTTCAAAAAGTACAATCTTCGTTTCCATGTGCAGTTGCAAACCGCAGTCTGGCTTTTTAATGCCGGTTTTGGAGCAGTGGCTTCTTCCTTGCAGAGTGACCTTTTAGGTTATGTCGATATAGGACTCGTTTTACTGTGGATATAGTTTGTTTTGTACCTGTTTACTCCAGCATCTTCACAAGGTTCTTTGCTGTTGTTCTTGGATTGATTTGCACTTTTCGCACCAAAGTACGTTCAACTCTAGGAGAAAGAACGCGTCTCCTTCTTGAGCAGTATGACGGCTGTGTGGTCCACATTTACATTTACATTTAAGTCATTTAGCAGACGCTCTTATCCAGAGCGACTTACAAATTGGTGCATACACCTTATGACATCCAGTGGAACAGCCACTTTACAATAGTGCATCTAAATCTTTTGGGGGGGTGAGAAGGATTACTTACCCTATCCTAGGTATTCCTTGAAGAGGTGGGGTTTCAGGTGTCTCCGGAAGGTGGTGATTGACTCCGCTGTCCTGGCGTCGTGAGGAGTTTGTTCCACCATTGGGGGCCAGAGCAGCGAACAGTTTTGACTGGGCTGAGCGGGAACTGTACTTCCTCAGTGGTAGGGAGGCGAGCAGGCCAGAGGTGGATGAACGCAGTGCCCTTGTTTGGGTGTAGGGCCTGATCAGAGCCTGGAGGTACTGAGGTGCCGTTCCCCTCACAGCTCCGTAGGCAAGCACCATGGTCTTGTAGCGGATGCGAGCTTCAACTGGAAGCCAGTGGAGAGAGCGGAGGAGCGGGGTGACGTGAGAGAACTTGGGAAGGTTGAACACCAGACGGGCTGCGGCGTTCTGGATGAGTTGTAGGGGTTTAATGGCACAGGCAGGGAGCCCAGCCAACAGCGAGTTGCAGTAATCAAGACGGGAGATGACAAGTGCCTGGATTAGGACCTGCGCCGCTTCCTGTGTGAGGCAGGGTCGTATTTATACTTGCGTACTGTTGTTTGTACAGATGAACGTGGTACCTTCAGGCGTTTGGAAATTGCTCCCAAGGATGAACCAGACTTGTGGAGGTCTACAATTGTTTTTCTGAGTTCTTGGCTGATTTCTTTTGATTTTCCCATGCTGTCAAGCAAAGAGGCACTGTGTTTGAAGGTACACCTCCAATTGACTCAAATTATGTCAATTAGCCTATCAGAAGCTTCTAAAGCCATGACATAATTTTCTGGAATTTTCCAAGCTGTTTAAAAGCACAGTCAACTTAGTATATGTAAACTTCTGACCCAGTGGAATTGTAATACAGTGAGTTATAAGTGAAATAATCTGTCTGTAAACTGTCTGTAAACAATTGTTGGAAAAATTACTTGTCATGCACAAAGTAGATGTCCTAAACGACTTGCCAAAACTGCAGTTTGTTAACTAAAAATGTGTGGAGTGGTTGAAAAAATGAGTTTTAATGACTCCAACCTCAGTGTATGTAAACTTCCGACTTCAACTGTATATGTATATATACAGTGGAGCAAAAAGGCATTTAGTCAGCCACCAATTGTGCAAGTTCTCCCACTTAAAAATATGAGAGAGGCCTGTAATTTTCATCCTAGGTACACTTCAACTATGACAGACAAAATGAGCAAAAAAATCCAGAAAACTTATTTTCCACCATAATTTGCAAATAATTAATTAAAAATCCTACAATGTGATTTTCTGGATTTTCTTTCTCATTTTTTTCTGTCATAGTTGAAGTATACCTATGATGAAAATTACAAGCCTCACTCGTCCTATTAAGTGGGAGAACATGCAAATCTGTAAACATACCAGGTTTCCCTCATGTGTCTGAGAATGACCCACTCAGGCCACATTTAGGAAACAAGTGTCCCCACCCCCTTGGCATTTTTCCTATTTTGTTGCCTTACAACCTGGAATTAAAATAGATTTTTGGGGGGGTATGTGTCATTTTATTTACACAACATGCCTACCACTATGAAGATGCAAAATATGTTTTATTGTAAAACAGACCTGAAAAAAGACACAAAAAACAGAAAACTTGAGCGTGCATAACTAATTGTCCTGCTGGAAGGTGAACCTCCGTCCCAGTCTCAAATCTCTGGAAGACTGAAACAGGTTTCCCTCAAGAGTTTCCCTGTATTTAGCTCCATCCATCATTCATTCAATTCTGACCAGTTTCCCAGTTCCAGTCCCAGTCCCTGCAGATGAAATACATCCCCACAGCATGATGCTGCCACCACCATGCTTCACTGTGAGCATGGTGTTGTCGAGGTGATGAGAGGTGTTGGGTTTGTGCCAGCATTTTCCTTGATTCCCCACAAGCTCAATTTTAGTATCATCTGACCAGAGTTCCTTCTTCCACATGTTTAGGAGTCTCCCACATGCCTGCTGGCGAACACCAAACGTGTTTGCTTCTTTTTTTCTTTAAGCAATGGCTTTTTCCCGGCCACTCTTCTGTAAAGCCCAGCTCTGTGGAGTGTACAGCTTAAAGTGGTCCTATGGACAGATACTCTGCTGTGGAGCTTTGCAGCTCCTTGCAGTGATTTGCAGTGATAACCAACAAGTAATCTAACTAACAATTCCAAAACTACTGTCTTATACACAGTGTAAGGGGATAAAGAATATGTACATAAGGATATATGAATGAGTGATGGTACAGGGCAGCATACAGTAGATGGTATCGAGTACAGTATATACATATTACATTACATTTAAGTCATTTAGCAGACGCTCTTATCCAGAGCGACTTACAAATTGGTGCAAACACCTATGACAACCAGTGGAACAGCCACTTGCATCTAAATCTTGTTGGGGGGGTGAGAAGGATTACTTACCCTTACTTACCCTATCCTAGGTATTCCTTGAAGAGGTGGGGTTTCAGGTGTCTCCGGAAGGTGGTGATTGACTCCGCTGTCCTGGCGTCGTGAGGGAGTTTGTTCCACCATTGGGGGCCAGAGCAGCGAACAGTTTTGACTGGGCTGAGCGGGAACTGTACTTCCTCAGTGGTAGGGAGGCGAGCAGGCCAGAGGTGGATGAACGCAGTGCCCTTGTTTGGGTGTAGGGCCTGATCAGGGCCTGGAGGTACTGAGGTGCCGTTCCCCTCACAGCTCCGTAGGCGAGCACCATGGTCTTGTAGCGGATGCGAGCTTCAACTGGAAGCCAGTGGAGAGAGCGGAGGAGCGGGGTGACGTGAGAGAACTTGGGAAGGTTGAACACCAGACGGGCTGCGGCGTTCTGGATGAGTTGTAGGGGTTTAATGGCACATATGAGATGAGTATGTAGACAAAGTAAACAAAGTGGCATAGTTAAAGTGGCTAGTGATACATGTATTACATAAGGATGCAGTCGATGATATAGAGTACAGTATATACGTATGCATATGAGATGAATAATGTAGGGTAAGTAACATTATATAAGGTAGCATTGTTTAAAGTGGCTAGTGATATATTTACATCATTTCCCATCAATTCCCATTATTAAAGTGGCTGGAGTTGGGTCAGTGTCAATGACAGTGTGTTGGCAGCAGCCACTCAATGTTAGTGGTGGCTGTTTAACAGTCTGATGGCCTTGAGATAGAAGCTGTTTTCCAGTCTCTCGGTCCCAGCTTTGATGCACCTGTACTGACCTCGCCTTCTGGATGATAGCGGGGTGAACAGGCAGTGGCTCAGGTGGTTGATGTCCTTGATGATCTTTATGGCCTTCCTGTAACATTGGTGGTGTAGGTGTCCTGGAGGGCAGGTAGTTTGCCCCCAGTGATGCGTTGTGCAGACCTCACTACCCTCTGGAGAGCCTTACGGTTGAGGGCGGAGCAGTTGCCGTACCAGGCGGTTATACAGCCCGCCAGGATGCTCTCGATTGTGCATCTGTAGAAGTTTGTGAGTGCTTTTGGTGACAAGCCGAATTTCTTCAGCCTCCTGAGGTTGAAGAGGCGCTGCTGCGCCTTCTTCACGGCGCTGTCAGTGTGAGTGGACCAATTCAGTTTGTCTGTGATGTGTATGCCGAGGAACTTAAAACTTGCTACACTACTGTTCCATCGATGTGGATTGGGGGGTGTTCCCTCTGCTGTTTCCTGAAGTCCACAATCATCTCCTTAGTTTTGTTGACGTTGAGTGTGAGGTTATTTTCCTGACACCACACTCCGAGGGCCCTCACCTCCTCCCTGTAGGCCGTCTCGTCGTTGTTGGTAATCAAGCCTACCACTGTTGTGTCGTCCGCAAACTTGATGATTGAGTTGGAGGCGTGCGTGGCCACGCAGTCGTGGGTGAACAGGGAGTACAGGAGAGGGCTCAGAACGCACCCTTGTGGGGCCCCAGTGTTGAGGATCAGCGGGGAGGAGATGTTGTTGCCTACCCTCACCACCTGGGGGCGGCCTGTCAGGAAGTCCAGTACCCAGTTGCACAGGGCGGGGTCGAGACCCAGGGTCACCAGCTTGATGACAAGCTTGGAGGGTACTATTGTGTTGAATGCCGAGCTGTAGTCGATGAACAGCATTCTCACATAGGTATTCCTCTTGTCCAGGTGGGTTAGGGCAGTGTGCAGTGTGGTTGAGATTGCATCGTCTGTGGACCTATTTGGGCGGTAAGCAAATTGGAGTGGGTCTAGGGTGTCAGGTAGGGTGGAGGTGATATGGTCCTTGACTAGTCTCTCAAAGCACTTCATGATGACGGAAGTGAGTGCTACGGGGCGGTAGTCATTTAGCTCAGTTACCTTAGCTTTCTTGGGAACAGGAACAATGGTGGCCCTCTTGAAGCATGTGGGAACAGCAGACTGGTATAGGGATTGATTGAATATGTCCGTAAACACACCGGCCAGCTGGTCTGCGCATGCTCTGAGGCGCGGCTGGGGATGCCGTCTGGGCCTGCAGCCTTGCGAGGGTTAACACGTTTAAATGTCTTACTCACCTCGGCTGCAGTGAAGGAGAGACTGCATGTTTTCGTTGCAGGCCGTGTCAGTGGCACTGTATTGTCCTCAAAGCGGGCAAAAAAGTTATTTAGTCTTCTTGTAGTCCGTGATTGACTGTAGACCCTGCCACATGCCTCTTGTGTCTGAGCCGTTGAATTGAGATTCTACTTTGTCTCTGTACTGACGCTTAGCTTGTTTAATAGCCTTGCGGAGGGAATAGCTGCACTGTTTGTATTCGGTCATGTTACCAGACACCTTGCCCTGATTAAAAGCAGTGGTTCGCGCTTTCAGTTTCACGCGAATGCTGCCATCAATCCACGGTTTCTGGTTAGGGAATGTTTTTATCGTTGCTATGGGAACGACATATTCAACGCACGTTCTAATGAACTCGAATGCCCTCCTTGCCTGGTCCGTGAGTTGTGGTGGGCGGCCCTCTCTTGGTAGGTTTGTTGTGGTGCAATATTCTTTCCATTTTTTAATAATGGATTGAATGGTCCTCCGTGGGATGTTCAAAGTTTCAGATATTTTTTTATAGCCCAACCATGATCTGTACTTCTACACAACTTTGTCCCTGACCTGTTTGGAGAGCTCCTTGGTCTTCATGGTGCCCCTTGCTTAGCGGTATTGCAGACTCTGGGGCTTTTCAGAACAGGTGTATACATACTGAGATCATGTGACAGATCAGGTGACACTTAGATTATTTAACAAATTATGTGACTTCTGAAAGTAATTGGTTGCACTAGATCTTATTTAGAGGCTTCATAGCAAAGGGGGTGAATACATATGCACCTGCCACTTTTCCCTTTTTTTTTCATTACACTTCACCAATTTGGACTATTTTGTGTGTCTGTTACATGAAATCCAAATAAAAGTCTATTTAAATTACAGGATGTAATGGAACAAAATAGGAAAACACCAAGGGGCATGAATACTTTTGCAAGACACTGTAATACAGCAGTGGCGATTCACATCTAGACGTTTGTTGTCCCAAAATCCAAATATACTACATTACAGAACATCCATCATCACTATGAGGTATTTTATTTTATGTAAATATGCATGAACTCCTCATCAAATGTCTGTGATTGTTGATGTACAGTGTTAACTTGTAACACGTTTTGTCCAAACCTCTGGTTTGTCCAAACCTCCACCTTGCTCTGTTCTTCAAAGGATCCGCCACAGCATTCAAAATGATTATTTAGCACTTGCTCTGTCCTCTCTCAAGTTCAAACAGTCTGCAACAGTGAGGAAACTTGCTTTAGTTGTTCTTTTCAAGGCTATCCATTTACTTTTCTTTTTTTCTTTTCCACATTATTTGCTGGGCTGGAGGAGAAAGGAGAGCAGCCGTACGGTCAGTGGTTACACACAATGGGGCACTGGGAGCAGACTTGGGGCGGAAGGGCACTGTTAGTGGACACTGGGATAGGGGGAATGAGGGCACTGTTAGTGGACACTAGGATGGGGGGAAGGAGGGCACTGTTAGTGGACACTGGGATAGGGGGAATGAGGGCACTGTTAGTGGACACTGGGATAAGGGGAAGGAAGGCACTGTTAGTGGACACTGGAATAAAGGGAAGGAGGGCACTGTTAGTGGACACTAGGATAGAGGGGAGGAGGGCACTGTTAGTGTCCACTGGGATAAGGGGAAGGAAGGCACTGTTAGTGGACACTGGGATAGGGGGAAGGAAGGAAGTGTTAGTGGACACTGGTATAGGGGGACGGAAGGAAGTGTTAGTGGACACTGGTATAGGGGGAAGGAGGGCACTGTTAGTGGACACTGGGATAGGGGGAAGGAGGGCACTGTTAGTGGACACTGGGATAGGGGGAAGGAGGGCACTGTTCGTGGACACTGGGATAGGGGGAATGAGGGCACTGTTAGTGGACACTGGGATAGGTGGAAGGAGGGCACTGTTAGTGGACACTAGGATAGAGGGAAGGAGGGCACTGTTAGTGGACACTGGGGTAAGGGGAAGGAAGGCACTGATACTGGACACTGGAATAGAGGGAAGGAGGGCACTGTTAGTGGACACTGGGATAGAGGGAAGGAGGGCACTGTTAGTGGACACTGGAATAGAGGGAAGGAGGGCACTGTTAGTGTCCACTGGGATAAGGGGAAGGAAGGCACTGTTAGTGGACACTGAGATAGGGGGAAGGAAGGAAGTGTTAGTGGACACTGGTATAGGGGGAAGGAAGGAAGTGTTAGTGGACACTGGTATAGGGAAGGAGGGCACTGTTAGTGGACACTGGGATAGGGGGAAGGAAGGAAGTGTTAGTGGACACTGGTATAGGGGGAAGGAGGGCACTGTTAGTGGACACTGAGATAGGGGGAAGGAAGGAAGTGTTAGTGGACACTGGTATAGGGGGAAGGAGGGCACTGTTAGTGGACACTGGGATAGGGGGAAGGAGGGCACTGTTAGTGGACAATGGGATACGGGGAATGAGGGCACTGTTAGTGGACACTGGGATAGGGGGAAGGAGGGCACTGTTAGTGGACACTGGTAGAGGGGGAAGGAGGGCACTGTTAGTGGACACTGGGATAGGGGGAAGGAGGGCACTGTTAGTGGACACTGGTATAGGGGGAAGGAGGGCACTGTTAGTGGACACTGGGATAGGGGGAAGGAGGGCACTGTTAGTGGACACTGGGATAGGGGGAAGGAAGGCACTGTTAGTGGACACTGGGATAGGGGGAAGGAAGGAAGTGTTAGTGGACACTGGTATAGGGGGAAGGAAGGAAGTGTTAGTGGACACTGGTATAGGGAAGGAGGGCACTGTTAGTGGACACTGGGATAGGGGGAAGGAAGGAAGTGTTAGTGGACACTGGTATAGGGGGAAGGAGGGCACTGTTAGTGGACACTGGGATAGGGGGAAGGAGGGCACTGTTAGTGGACTCTGGTAGAGGGGGAAGGAGGGCACTTTTAGTGGACACTGGGATAGGGGGAAGGAGGGCACTGTTAGTGGACACTGGGATAGGGGGAAGGAGGGCACTGTTAGTGGACACTGGTATAGGGGGAAGGAGGGCACTGTTAGTGGACACTGGGATAGGGGGAAGGAGGGCACTGTTAGTGGACACTGGGATAGGGGGAAGGAAGGCACTGTTAGTGGACACTGGGATAGGGGGAAGGAAGGAAGTGTTAGTGGACACTGGTATAGGGGAAGGAAGGCACTGTTAGTGGACACTGGGATGGGGGGAAGGAGGGCACTGTTAGTGGACACTGGGATAGAGTGAAGGAGGGCACTGTTAGTGGACACTGGGATAGGGGAAAGGATGGCACTGTTAGTGGACACTGGGATAGGGGGAAGGAAGGCACTGTTTGTGGACACTGGGATAGGGGGAAGGAAGGCACTGTTAGTGGACACTGGGATAGGGGGAAGGAAGGAAGTGTTAGTGGACACTGGTATAGGGGGAAGGAAGGAAGTGTTAGTGGACACTGGTATAGGGAAGGAGGGCACTGTTAGTGGACACTGGGATAGGGGGAAGGAAGGAAGTGTTAGTGGACACTGGTATAGGGGGAAGGAGGGCACTGTTAGTGGACACTGGGATAGGGGGAAGGAGGGCAATGTTAGTGGACAATGGGATAGGGGGAATGAGGCCACTGTTAGTGGACACTGGGATAGGGGGAAGGAGGGCACTGTTAGTGGACACTGGTAGAGGGGGAAGGAGGGCACTGTTAGTGGACACTGGGATAGGGGGAAGGAGGGCACTGTTAGTGGACACTGGTATAGGGGGAAGGAGGGCACTGTTAGTGGACCCTGGGATAGGGGGAAGGAGGGCACTGTTAGTGGACACTGGGTTAGGGGGAAGGAGGGCACTGTTAGTGGACACTGGGATAGGGGGAAGGAGGGCACTGTTAGTGGACACTGGGATAGGGGGAAGGAGGGCACTGTTAGTGGACACTGGGATAGGGGGAAGGAGGGCACTGTTAGTGGACACTGGGATAGGGGGAAGGAGGGCACTGTTAGTGGACACTGGGATAGGGGGAAGGAGGGCACTGTTAGTGGACACTGGGATAGGGGGAAGGAAGGCACTGTTAGTGGACACTGGGATAGGGGGAAGGAAGGAAGTGTTAGTGGACACTGGTATAGGGGGAAGGAAGGAAGTGTTAGTGGACACTGGTATAGGGAAGGAGGGCACTGTTAGTGGACACTGGGATAGGGGGAAGGAAGGAAGTGTTAGTGGACACTGGTATAGGGGGAAGGAGGGCACTGTTAGTGGACACTGAGATAGGGGGAAGGAAGGACGTGTTAGTGGACACTGGTATAGGGGGAAGGAGGGCACTGTTAGTGGACACTGGGATAGGGGGAAGGAGGGCACTGTTAGTGGACAATGGGATAGGTGGAATGAGGGCACTGTTAGTGGACACTGGGATAGGGGGAAGGAGGGCACTGTTAGTGGACACTGGTAGAGGGGGAAGGAGGGCACTGTTAGTGGACACTGGGATAGGGGGAAGGAGGGCACTGTTAGTGGACACTGGTATAGGGGGAAGGAGGGCACTGTTAGTGGACACTGGGATAGGGGGAAGGAGGGCACTGTTAGTGGACACTGGGATAGGGGGAAGGAAGGCACTGTTAGTGGACACTTGGATAGGGGGAAGGAAGGAAGTGTTAGTGGACACTGGTATAGGGGAAGGAAGGCACTGTTAGTGGACCCTGGGATGGGGGGAAGGAGGGCACTGTTAGTGGACACTGGGATAGGGGGAAGGAGGGCACTGTTAGTGGACACTGGGTTAGGGGGAAGGAGGGCACTGTTAGTGGACACTGGGATAGGGGGAAGGAGGGCACTGTTAGTGGACACTGGGATAGGGGGAAGGAGGGCACTGTTAGTGGACACTGGGATAGGGGGAAGGAGGGCACTGTTAGTGGACACTGGGATAGGGGGAAGGAGGGCACTGTTAGTGGACACTGGTATAGGGGGAAGGAAGGAAGTGTTAGTGGACACTGGTATAGGGGGAAGGAAGGCACTGTTTGTGGACACTGGGATAGGGGGAAGGAGGGCACTGTTAGTGGACACTGGGATAGGGAAAGGAGGGCACTGTTAGTGGACACTGGGATAGGGGGAAGGATGGCACTGTTAGTGGACACTGGGATAGGGGGAATGAGGGCACTGTTAGTGGACACTGGGATAGGGGGAAGGAGGGCACTGTTAGTGGACACTGGGATAGGGGGAATGAGGGCACTGTTAGTGGACACTGGGATAGGGGGAAGGAGGGCACTGTTAGTGGACACTGGTAGAGGGGGTAGGCGACTCTGTCACCAACTTGTGCTGGGGTAGGTTGTGTTCTTTTTGAGCAACTGCCAGGTCTCTCTTCTTTTCCACCAATAAGAAAAGGCACCTACCACCTTCTTATACACTCCAATTGCTCGATCCACCCGTTTGTCTCTAACCACTCTCTCTAAGAGAAATCAAGAGATTTTAATAAAATGTTAAAATCACAATAATCCTTTAGTTATGTACAAATGTAATATTTAACTTTATGAAAAATGATGAACAAAATGCACATGTAGTTTCATTTAACTAATCACTTCAATATACACAATCGACAAGGTTACTTACCAATGGCCAAGTGCAGACAATGTTCAAAACATTGCAGTCGGGGCCATTTGTTGATTTCAGCGGCCATTACGACGTTCACACCACTATCTGTTGTAATGCAGACCTGCCTGTCTTGACTGAGTCCCCAGGAGGAGAGAGCGTCAATGAGCCCCTCTGCTATAGCTTCACCCGTGTGGTCGTCGGGAAAGTATGATGTTTGAAGGCATTTATTTCTAAGATTCCATCCTTTGTCAATATAGTGGATATTGAGGCTAATATAGGGCTCTGACGTGTGACTAGACCACAGATCGGTATTAGTAGCAAAATATGTCAAATCTGTCTGTCGGCGTAGCGCTTAGGCAGTGCGGTGTGAAAGAAATCTTTGCTGCCAGGGAGTTCGTACCTGGGGTCACTTAAATTGATAAGCCTCTTGAAACCTTCCTTTTTGACTGTGCTAATTGGTAGCATGTCCTTAGCAATGCAATGCATAATAGCATTTGTGATGTCTTTGTGTCTTTTCGATGTTTGCTCGTAGGGCATAAACGCTGACAGTGTTGACTGCTTCGGATGAACATCTCTAGATTGGCTGGTGCTTGAGGGGCGTTTATCAATACCGAGGAGCAAACTCAGACTTTCGTGTTCCAAAGAGTGATTTTGCTTCAGATGGGAAAAAGGTTTGTCATATTACCAGACTTGGTAGCCACCTGTCTATGGCACAATTTGCACCGAACATTGCTGTGCTCTTTGTTGGACTTCAAAAAGCCAAACCACTTCCAAATTACTGAAACAGTTGAACCCTTTTTTATCAATAATTTCTTCGTTGGAAGCTGCTCCTTCTCCATGGCTATCGCTGCCACTGTTTTCACCTACATCACACATTTTCCATGGTTAATAATGGCTACTCCATCACTCGAGGTGCTAAGTAAGTGGTTTTTAGTGGGCGTATACCTCTTCATGTGCATATTGTCACTTTTGTCATGACTATTGTCATGCTCCTGCTGCGTCACAGAGGTGAAATGGACTGCTGTACCTAATTATTCTATATCGATATCATCAAAAATGATTCTAAAGGTTTTTATATCGTTATTGAGGGAAGTAATTACCTCGATAATTATTGATATTGATTTATCGCCCAGCCTGTTAGTGGACACTGGGATAGGGGGAAGGAAGGCAATGTTAATGGACACTGGGATAGGGGAAGGAGGGCACTGTTAGTGGACACTAGGATAGGGGGAAGGAGGGCACTGTTAGCAGGCAATGCCCTGAACTCTGGGGCTCTGCCAGGTTCTTGTTATGAGCGGGAAGCACTGTGGCAACGCTATATGGGCCAATAACTGGTCTCAGAACAACAAATATCACCAGGGATTCTGGGAAAGACAGAGAGTGGCAGAAAGTTCCATTGGCAGTTATTGAGATCATTATGAATTGTTGCTGTACCTTTGGAACTATGGTTTCTCTCAATCTCGACCACTCTCTATCTCACTCTCTCCCCTTCTCTCAGGCCAATGGTTTTCTCTCTCGTTTTCAGGCAGTGGGCTTTCACTCATTTCTTGCTGTCCCAAAGCAACTCAGGCTATTTGGGGAAATTAAATAACCTGAGGATTAAACTGCTTTAGGAACGCCAATTAACATGTTTCCCACTGTTGGGAAATGTTGCCTGAAGTAGAATGGACAGTAATTTTACGCATGGATTTTCTTCACCCTAATTCTTCAATTTTTAATAATCCTGAGATGAAATTGTTTTATGGGATGGTGGAGGGTTTTCAATGTTCTTTTAACAAGTGAACTAGTAAGAATTGACTTTCAGAAATGTCAGCTAATATACTGGTTTAAATCAGTTTTACACGCTTGTTGTATTGTGCATGCAGAACATGATTTACAGCCAGAAACCATTAGGCTTCTATTTTAAATCTAACTTTAATGGCCACATTATCACACATAAAGCCTTTATACAACAAGTCAGATACAAGCTGAATAAATGCCTTCAGAGTGTGTTGACCCTATGGTGAGAGTGTCACAACACTGGGAGATTACAGTTTATACAACAAGTCAGATACAAGCTGAATAAATGCCTTCAGAGTGTGTTGACCCTATGGTGAGAGTGTCACAACACTGGGAGATTACAGTGGATTATGTATCTGCCCAAGGCCTATATCTGACAACAATCATTCTGGATTAATATACCATTTAGAGTGGTAATTGCCTGTGTAGTCCCCTCTGGTGTCTAATCCAAGAGATCAATTTCTGTTGAGGCCAGATGTGTTACATTGTGAAAACATTTCAGCTCCCTGTCCAAAGTTAGTACATTTAATTACCACTATGTTGTCATTCCTCAAGCCTCCACTATACACACAGAAAACAGGGTTCAGATTCCAAATCCAATCTCTAAAGTACCTTCTTTGACTCCCTTTCTAAATCCCGCTGTGCATGAAGATCAAAGTATTGTGATGTTGGGATAACCCTTATTACTTCTCATTAGCTGGTAACCTGATGCATTTTGACAAGTCCAGCAATTGCTGTGGTCAGCTGTTGATGCCTGAGCTAGCTAGCTACATATGGACCAATCAGTGGTAAAGATGAAGATTGAGGAGAATCCCCCAGCCAGATAGCGGAGTATCCAGGCAAGGTAGCCTAGCGTACAGTACCAAAAAGGACAGTTAAAGATGGGGCTGGTCGTAGGTCTTCCATGGCCCTCCTGCCATCGTCTACCACAGCCACAGCTCATTAAGACTCCATAGCCTCCATCTCTAGAACACTACAACACACCACTGAAGCCATTAGTGTAAAGTCAATGTCTAATTAAAGTTTGAATAAACAAGGGTCCCTTTTTGTTCATGTTTTCTCCCTGTCTCTCTCTTCTCTCACTCAATCTCTCACCTCCCTCTCAAAGTGGGGGTGATTCTCATTTGTACCCAGTGAGACCAACAGCGATGGACGAAGTCCCGTGGTCTAATTAGAAACCTAAATACTTTGAGTAATGCCTAACCCATGGGAGTTCAACTGCCATATCTCTTCTGCATGCCCTATGTGGAAGGACCCCTCCGGTCCCCCAGACCACTGGGGTGTCTCAGTGAAATACACCAGCCTGCTCCCCTCAGCTCCCCACAGCTGCCTTCTACAGACACTGCACTTAAGACAGCATTGCTTTCATAGCTAAAATAGACATTTGTGTCCTAAGTGGTACTACATGGCTAATGCAAAAAATATAATTCCCCTGGGTACTAATTATGGATGAGTACTGGCCACACGGATTCCTTTTTTTCACTTCACATAAAACTGTAAAAGCAATTTGAGCATTTTTCAATGAATTAAACACATAGTCTTCCAGTAACCTCCTCTCATTTTGCTCTCCGGGACCGTAGCTAATTTGTGCAGAATAGAAAGAAGAAAAATAGAAAGGCAGTAAAGAAAAGTGTTTTCATCTTTTAAAAATATGCCTCAACAAAGGATTTAACACGCAAAGAGACACACATCATTTTTTCCTGAGAATTTAAAATGATCATCACATTTTATACTTTTTTTAAACCCTGAAGTATCTTGTGTAGTTTTGTAGAATTATGAACCCATATCAGATCGTTGTTAGCATGAGCAGCCAGCTCCCATTATGTTATCAAAGCCTGCTGAGATAGTCTGGTCGTGAAGCTAATCCCGCCTGTATTTTTAGTCGCAACCCACTGATGAAGGGAAATTACTACATCAACGATAAAATAGAGCTTTCTGAAAACCCTTTACAATATCACAGCTACTGAGAGAGACATTCAAATTAAGCTTTGTAAGTTTAGTGGTGTAATGGCATAACAATATCCTGCAAATGTACTTTTGAAATTAAGATAATGATAGACATTTCACATTGTACTACATGCTAAAATAATCACTACTCTCTAAATGGATATGCCGTATGGCAAGCTAAAAAATTATATATATTGCCCTGGGAAAGACCTACAGTACTTCACCCAAAAACCTCACCACAATGGTCAGTCAATGAATGACAGCGGAATGATCAAATAATAAGAACACACAATAAAAATTTGGTAAAAATAAAATCAAACCAGTGCCTTGCAAAAGTATTCATCCCCCTTGGCGTTTTTCCTATTTTGTTGCTTTTACAACCTGTAATTTAAATGGATTTTTATTTGGATTTCATGTAATGGACATACACAAAATTGTCCAAATTGGTGAAGTGAAAAAAAAAACTTGTTTTAAAAATGTCCCCCCAAAGAATTCACGGAAAAAGTGGCAGGTGCATATGTATTCACCCCTTTTGCTATGAAGCCCATAAATAAGATCTGGTGCAACTAATTACCTTCAGAAGTCACATAATTAGTTAAATAAAGTTCAACTGTGTGCAATCTAAGTGTCCCATGATCTGCCACATGATCTCAGTATATATACACCTGTTCTGAAAGGCCCCAGAGTCTGCAACACCACTAAGCAAGGGGCACCACCAAGCAAGCAGCACCATGAAGATCAAGGAGCTCTCCAAACAGGTCAGGGACAAAGTTGTGGAGAAGTATAGATCATAGTTGGGCTATAAAAAAATATCTGAAACTTTGAACATCCCACGGACCATCCACGCAGTGAAGCATGGTGGTGGCAGCATCATGCTGTGGGGATGTTTTTCATCTGCAGGGACTGGGACTGGGACTGGGAAACTGGTCAGAGTTGAAGGAATGATGGATGGCGCTAAATACAGGGAAACTCTTGAGGAAACCTGTTTCAGTCTTCCAGAGATTTGAGACTGGGACGAAGGTTCACCTTCCAGCAGGACAATGACCCTAAGCATACCGCTAAAGCAACACTCGAGTGGTTTAAGGGGAACCATTTAAATGTCTTGGAATGGCCTAGTCAAAGCCCAGACCTCAATCCAATTGAGAATATGTGGTATGACTTAAAGATTGCTGTACAAAAGCGGAAACCCCTCTAACTTGAAGGAGCTGGAGCAGTTTTGCCATGAATGGGCAAAAATCCCAGTGGCTAGATGTGCCAGGCTTATAGAGACATACCCCAAGAGACTTGCAGATGTAATTGCTGCAAAAGGTGGCTCTACAAAGTATTTACTTTGGGGGGTAAGTTGTTATGCATGCTCAAGTGTTCCATTTTTTTTTCTTCTTTCATGTTTGTTTCACAATAAAAATATATTTTGCATCTTCATAGTGGTAGGCTATGAAGTTGTGTAAATCAATGTTGTGTAAATCAAATGATACAAACCCCCACAACATCCATTTTAATTCCAGGTAATAATTCAACAAAATAGGAAAAATGCTAAGGGCGGTGAAAACTTTTTGCATGAAAACTGCTTGCATGTGTCTGTTACATGTGTGCGTGTGTGTGTGTGTGTGTGTGTGTGTGTGTGTGTGTGTGTGTGTGTGTGTGTGTGTGTGTGTGTGTGTGTGTGTGTGTGTGTGTGTGTGTGTGATTATACTCTAAGACAGGACAGAGAGGACCCGGTGGTGATCCTGGCACTCCCTACCAGTCAGCATCCTCTCCCTGCTCTGTACTCCCTACCTGCTCTGCTCTCCAGTCAGCATCCTCTCCCTACTCTGTACTCCCTACCGGCTCTGCTCTCCAGTCAGAATCCTCTCCCTGCTCTGTACTCCCTACCTGCTCTGCTCTCCAGTCAGCTTCCTCTCCCTGCTCTGTACTCCCTACCTGCTCTGCTCTCCAGTCAGCATCCTCTCCCTACTCTGTACTCCCTACCTGCTCTGCTCTCCAGTCAGCTTCCTCTCCCTGCTCTGTACTCACTACCTGCTCTGCTCTCCAGTCAGCTTCCTCTCCCTGCTCTGTACTCCCTACCTGCTCTGCTCTCCAGTCAGCATCCTCTCCCTGCTCTGTACTCCCTACCTGCTCTGCTCTCCAGTCAGCTTCCTCTCCCTGCTCTGTACTCCCTACCTGCTCTGCTCTCCAGTCAGCTTCCTCTCCCTGCTCTGTACTCCCTACCTGCTCTGCTCTCCAGTCAGCATCCTCTCCCTGCTCTGTACTCCCTACCTGCTCTGCTCTCCAGTCAGCTTCCTCTCCCTGCTCTGTACTCCCTACCTGCTCTGCTCTCCAGTCAGCTTCCTCTCCCTGCTCTGTACTCCCTACCTGCTCTGCTCTCCAGGTAGCTTCCTTTCACAGTGCATTTGTATTGTGTTGTCTTATCAGCCTTCACACAGATAGAGGACACATCACACACAGTAGACAGACAACCTCCTTAGTAAAAGGCCGTCATTGTAAATAAGAATTAGTTCTTAACTGACTTGCCTAGTTAAATAAAGTAAATAAGGAGAGAGAGAGACAGAGAGAGAGGGGAGGCGAGGGGGTTAAAGTAATATTCTGGGATGCTGGGGTTTTAAAACAATATGAGCAGTAAATTGTAGAAATAATCCAAACACAAAGTGGTAATTCAACCCTGAAGTGAAACCATTGAAAACCCTAAAAATAATCCCCAGTACTGTTATTTTTCTCTAATGTAAAATTAATGTCTGTAGTCCTTTGTAGAGCATTCTAGCATCCGTCCCCTGTGCTCAGCTCTGCAGGGTGAACTCTCAGGACCCTGTCTGCTCATTCACTCCTGGGCCCAGTCAATAAGGCTATTTCTGATCTCCGGATGGCTAAGGTTTCAAAGCCTGTTTAAATAGGCGCCCACAAAGCCGGAAGCACCAACCTCAGTCAGCCCTCTCCTCCTCTCCTCTCCCGCATGGAGGACCTTTCTCTAAATATTGAGAGGGAGGCTCAGCTTCCAGCCCGCAGTAAAGGGGGAGTAGGGGGGGAATAAGAGAGAGAGAGAGAGTGAGAGAGAGAGAGAGAGAGAGAGCGAGAGAGAGAGAGAGAGAGAGAGAGAGAGAGAGAGAGAGAGAGAGAGAGAGAGAGAGAGAGAGAGAGAGAGAGAGAGAGAGAGGAGAGAGAGAGAGAGAGAGAGAGAGAGAGAGAGAGAGAGAGAGAGAGAGAGAGAGAGAGAGAGAGAGAGAGAGATAGAGATAGAGAGAGAGAAAGAGAGAGTGAGAGAGAGAAAGAGAGAGAGAGAGAGAGAGAGAGAGAGAGAGAGAGAGAGAGGGAGAGAGGAAGAAAGCCTCCCCCGCAGCTCCCACCACACACACCCGGCATGGTGACGACTGACAGGGAAGCGCAGTTCAGGGCTCCCGGTGCTAAACTCTGAACGGCAAACGTTTGGCAGAGTAATTACACGCCACAGTGCACTGGGAGTGATTAGTGATAGTTGTCTGTTAAAAGTGTTTGGAGGCTCAGTTGCCTTCCCCTCCACTAATGTTTAGGTTTAATTTGCATCAGGGAGGAAGGAGTCACATGTCAACACAAATAAAGCACGTCTATAAAAGAACAGTATCGTTCACATCCTATTTTATGCAAATGTCAGTACAGTATTTTCAAATGAGATTACATTTACTTCAATAATATGTTTCCTTCAATACCTTCTAGGAAACTACAACAACAAAACAATTTACACTTTTCAACATAACTGAGTCGTATCTGCAGAACTATGTCACATCTATAGAACTATACTAGGCCTGGGGCTTGTTTTGGTCTGGATCAAAATAAATGTCACAAAGTGGGTATTCCACTCTGAAGGCGTCTCCATTGCCAGGTCATGTCACGCTCCGGTGCGTTGCCGTCAACACACTCAGGTGGCGTAGCGGCAGCCGAGCCTGCAGCCTGCCTTTCCTTTGATCTCCCTGCTGTGTTTACCTTAGCTGGTTAGCTATGGCGTCTCAGTCTTAGTCACTACGGCATGCAGCAGATGTGCCTGTAAGCAGCTGAAAGGTGAGTAGCACTCACAGATAGCTAGTGCGCCCAGTTGTTAAACACATCACAGAGAAATAAGGGGGGAAAGGAGAGAGTCATGAGGGGGATGGACTGTGGGATTATAGACACCACCTGATAACTCCTAAACCACAACACACACACTGGGCCTTGAGCTGTGAGTCGGGTGGCAAAGGGAAACAAACGCACCCCATGGACATCCACTGGGGAGGAAAACATACCTGAGGGGTTTGACTAGGGGATTGAGAGGACGTAAGACAGTACCTGTGGTGGAAGCCTCTCCAGAACGGCACCAGGTGTGAGGCATTAAGGAGAGGAGCTCTGCATCTGGCTCTATCACCCAGGGCCCAGGGCGGTGTGTCAGGTGCTGTGTGCTGTCGGTCTCTCAAAAAAGGCTGAGGAACCAAATTGATTACAAAGACAACAATGTGGACAATGATTTCAAGTGTACTATTGCCTCTGTTTACACAGTGTACAACCATTTAGTAAACATAGCTTATTACTGATGTGCAATTAAAACAATATCCAGAGAGATGTGATTATACAGACAACAACGCCTACATCACATTCTGCTGTCAGTTTACACCTGGCACTTCCTCACACTAATCATACAGCACAGTGTGTTAAAGCTGCTGGCTGGTGGTTATTGTCCTGAAACAAAAACCCACTGTAATGAATACAGAGAACACAGCACCAGTGTTGCACTGGAATACATACTTCATTACAGAGAAGAAAACCATGTGGGCATTGTTGTTTCTGCAGATTATACATGACACAGAACAGAGGGGTAAGACTGTAAGACGAGTAAGTGTATCACAGGCAGTGGGAGAGGTAACTCTAGACCTCAGAGCTGGGAGAGAGAAGGAGAGGGAGAATGCGACTAGGCACGTGTGGAATGCAGAGTGGCGGGGAGAGAGAGAAATCTACATTTCAAATGTTCAAGGATGTTTCCATTGTGTGTTTATGAAACATGGCTGCTAGGACTACAAAGGTAAGAGGATATGGCATCAAAGGCCTCCCTTAGAAAACACAAAAAAATAAACATTGCTGCACTGAAATGTACAGCAGAACATACTACTCCTCCTCCTCCACTCTACTCTGGTCTTTAACCAGGCTCATTTGATTGCAGTGTACAGGCCTCAAATCAAGGCCCTGCAATCCATTTTCTCACTGTAACCTACCGCTGGGTCTGTAGTGGGTTTAAAGTAGGAGGTAGATAGACAGAACTTGCCAGAGTGGCTATAGGCAGAGAGAGAGAGAGAGAGAGAGAGAGAGAGAGAGAGAGAGAGAGAGAGAGGAGAGAGAGAGAGAGGTGGTGTTGGATCTCATTTAGGGAAACAAAAGACGATGGAATGGGGTGTGTGTGAAAGAACGAGGGCAAAGTACTGATGTGGGTCCAAAATGGCACCATATTGCCTATATAGTGCACTACTTTTGACCAAAGCCCTATTCTCTATTAGTCCACTACTTTTGACTGAAGTAGTGCACTACATAGGGAATAGGGTGCCATCTCAAACACAGTCCTGTAGCCCTACTGTAAGTGAAGCCAGTGACCGACACCAGGCGGAGCCTGCCTGTCTGTTGACGGTCAGGGTAATATTGTTTACAAGCTCCCTCAGCAGAATCCCACTGCCCTCCTCCAACCATCAGCCAGCCACAGAGCTCGCCCTCTACTTAAGGCAACAAGACTGGAATGTGTTCACTTCAGCATTACAAGCCTATTAAAATACACTTTTAATTATGCTACAATCTCTCCAGGGATCATTTATTTTCATCTCCTCCTCTCTTGAACTGTGTGTTCTTTGACATCTGCACCAAGATATCAACAGCACAACTGGAACTGGGAACTAGCATGTGTTGTTTTCTCACTAGCTCCAATTAAAGGGCATGTTGACAGATTATAGTACGTAGCTGCTGCTGCTACTGGTACGGCTGGTAGTAGTTTGTGCTCCAAACTAGTAGGGTGAGGAGGAAGGGTAGGCTGTTGATGGGGAGAAAAATGGTGAGGAGAGAGGGGTGAGGAGGGGAGGGAGGAGAGGGTGAAGAGGGTGGGGAGGGAAGAAGAGGCGGCTGATGGGAGGGGAAGAAAGGGGGCTTATGGGAGATATCTCATGTACACAACATAACCAGGCAGCCCTGGGGGGGTTAATGTGTTTACACTACCTGGGCTGTGATCTATCATCAACCTCATCAGCTTCTATTACCCTTCACATACTATACATAACCAAGCAGCATCTCTAACGTCTTACCCAACCGCCAATCCACAACTCTCACTCACACAATTTCTATTGGATTAGTAAAATGCTAATATCCAGGGTATAACCCACTCCCCACTAGACTGGGTTAATGTGCAGTACTGTACATCATCATTCCAGTAGTTGATTTATATTTAGTGCCGCTGTGCCTTTTCAAGGCTTTCAGTTTGAACACCTCACAGCTTCAAAGGAGTTGTCATATATATGCATATGAAACGGCAACCTCATGGAACCTATAGCATTATCATAACAAGTCCTCCATAATAGTTGTTTACTTATATCTGCTAAGACAGGGCGGCAGGGTAGCCTAGTGGTTAGAGCGTTGGACTAGTAACCGGAAGGTTGCAAGTTCAAATCCCCCTTCCTAGGCCCTCATTGAAAATAGGAATTTGTTCTTAACTGACTTGCCTAGTTAAATAAAGGTAAAAAGAAACAAAAAAATACAACTGATCCTGAATCAGTTTACCTACACCAGTGAGAGGCGTAGAAATGGGGGATGAATACAGTACACTTCATCAGCATGGACCATCTGAGATCTTTAGGCTAACAACACAACTGGTAAGCGGATCATCATAAGTCTATAATGTGCATAAAATGTGCATTATTTCTCCCACAGTGCACAGTGCATAATAACAGTGATGGCATGGGTTCACCACAGAGCAGAGCCCATGCAGTCAGGCTGAGGTTAGCTATGTGCTGATGAGGGAGGTGCCTGCCTCAAAAAGCTTGTTTTCACTTTACTCAGGCTTCATTATGCCCAATCAATTTTCATTTAGTCACTAGAGCTATTGACTCATTTCTAAAATAAAATTACAGGTAATTTGTCTTGTCATGGAATAGGGTGTATTATCCCTTTAGAAAGAAAACAGGGTGGGGTGGGATGGGACGTGGTGACCCATAGAAAAGCTGGAAACAATTTAAAATATATTTTTTGATAAGACATTGAAAAATCAATGTCTGCTTCCTGCAATCCGTCTCGAGCAAATCAATCATAATCTGCACAGTTGGCAGTGGGGAGAGAGAGAGAGAGAGAGAGAGAGAGAGAGAGAGAGAGAGAGAGAGAGAGAGAGAGAGAGAGAGAGAGAGAGAGAGAGAGAGAGAGAGAGAGAGAGAGAGAGAGAGAGAGAGAGAGAGAGAGAGAGCGAGAGAGAGAGAGAGAGAGAGAGAGAGAGAGGGAGAGAGAGAGAGAGAGAGAGAGAGAGAGAGAGAGAGAGAGAGAGAGAGAGAGAGAGAAGAAAGGCTGGAAGGGCCCAATCTTTGTCTGAGATCTCTGATTTCTGAATGGCTTCTCATCATGGTGATAATAGGGTCATCATTTCAACACTTAGCTAACCCCAGCCCCTTCCATTCAGCCTGGGGTAGAGGGGAGCAGAGGGGAGGACAGGCTCCAGAGAAAGAGGAGTGGACTCATTCTAGCCCCA
The DNA here is from genome assembly GCF_023373465.1 of Oncorhynchus keta. NCBI lineage: Eukaryota > Metazoa > Chordata > Actinopteri > Salmoniformes > Salmonidae > Oncorhynchus > Oncorhynchus keta. The sequence goes on from NC_068422.1 coordinate 80,543,417, forward strand.
TTCATCTTAATTCAGATTGGCAGACAGACACAGACAGAAGTGACCTAGAAAAGAAAAATATCAAGGGGACCAAATATGTTGAAATGTTGCCCTGGTGTATACTACAGCGATTTCAAATGATTGTATGTAATTACAGAATGATTTCTGAACAATACATACATTAACAAAGAACCTAATGTCTTGAATAGGGGAATTGCTGTTTTGTAATTAACATGTTTGTTTCAAATGTAGGCTCACATTTGAAGTAAAAGGAGTGTGACCTGAATGTCAGTCTGATGTGAACTCCATGCCACCATCTGTAGGCATCTCTAGTAAAACTGGATAGCAGCATGACATCACACAACAAAGATGGCCGTACACACTGCTGACTTTTGACCACATTACAAAATGGAAGTTAATTTATAAAGAAGAGAAATACTTGGATGTGGCTGCATAAGTAAATGGGTGCATACATTACATAATAAATGAACCAACAACAAAAATACACAAACAGCACAATGTGTATTATCTCGGTTTTTAATATTTTCATATTGGTAACTTGGATAATAACAAAATCATGCAAATGTAGAATAATATTACATGAAATATCCCCACGGTAGTGATGATTCAATCACTAATACTTGTACAACTAGCTAGTAGGTTTTATAGCCACAATAATGTTGCGCCACCAACAAAGTAATTGCTATTGTCAGCAATAGGATCCGCAAATTCAGTGCAGTTGTTCAGTCGAGGGACGCAGTGCACGTATGTTTAATCATTTCATTAAAAAAAGCAAGGTCAAAAATAAATAGCATCCATTATTTGCAGCAGATCTCCCCAAAGCATTGCGAGTGAAACTGTTTTGAATTTCAATTGGCTTCCAAGTGGCAAAAGCCCACAGCTAATACAACAAAGAAAAGTTGGTGTCAACTAATCGGTTTAGGACACAGATTTAGAAGGGCTTCTAAATTCTTATGAATACTTGAAGCGGGTTTCCCTCCTGTAGATACCAACTAACCACTGCTTTCTAGAGAGCACAGCACACCTGACCTTGTGCAACGAATGAATCTGTCAAGCGCATGACGTTAACCAACTTAATTAAACTTAACCATCATCTCTATGAACGCGAGAGGCAATTAGTCTAGTACAATAGTTAATGCTTTCTAATAATAGTCTCTAAATCCAAATTAGATTACGCCTGCTCCCTCAGGCATGTTCACTGTGATGCTTCATCCTTCATATGCATGTTTGGTTTGCTCCACCGCTGGGCTCTCTCTTCTGCTCTTACTGGTTTCTCGACCAGTGTGGACTAGTCCTATAGAAGCTGTCTGAATTGTACTGCTTTTTCACATGTATACAAAAGTCTAGCAAGTGTAAGACACTTGGAATAGCTTCCAGTCAATGATGTCCAGCAGAGTGTGCGTAAAGCTTATGTTGGAGCCTGTCATAGGATATGTCCATTTATTGTCCGTTTTTTCTATATCTTATCAAACGTATGTTTTGACAACTATGACGTTTCATATATGTAAATGTAAGTAGAATATACACTTGATTTGAAATACATATATAATAGGTAAATACACAGCTTCAAAGTGGTATGACATATTTATAACACGCAGACAGTAGCCTATACTTGAAAACTATTTTATCCAATGTATTAGATTATGCTCTATTATAATATTATAACCGATTAAAAAAGCGCGAGTGCACTCAACTTCAGCTGGGGTATATTTCTGTAAAGGAAAATGATCCGTTTCCTACCTTTTCCTCAGCACGAGCTATAAGTATTTTTTCCCGCTCCTTGTGATCTCTCACACACAAACACACACATACACACACCTCCTCGTCCTACTTCAGAATAGACGTCTTATCATGCGCGTATGGTGCCTGAAAGTCATTATTGTCGATAATAGAGTATCAATGCATATTGACGTCATTCAAAATACCTCTCTCCTCTCTCGGTATCCCTGGTAACCGGTATGCTATTCAGAGATGAGTGACTGAGCATTGGCCATTCATTACGTCCCTCATTGAAGAACAGTAAATATAATTGGTCAATAATGCAATGAATGTGGCTTAAACCTTTGCGGGCACTCATGACAACTTCAATGGGAAAAGTACAATTACACTTGGGATAGGTGTTTACTTAGATTATTATTGATTCATTTGTATATTATACGAAATCAATTATAGGCTAATAGTTCATTGTAGTCTATATTTAAAAAAAAAAATTATAAGCAACAGTAGCAAATACCTTTATGGCACCCGAGTCACAAATATCTATTGTAGCCCTGCTCAAAAGGGAAATACATTGACATAGGCCTACCATTAAATGAAATATTTTGACTTTGTTTTCAGTTTATTAATGGCAACTTATGATCAATAATAGTAGTACTAATATATAATAATAATATAATATAATTATTATTAGTATGCCTGATAGTATTATGCCCATCATCAGTAGAGTAGGATATCATTATTTCTAGACCTCTACTTTTTCTGCAAAAATAGATGTAGTAGTCTAGTATAAACAATATCAACATTAGTATCCTGAACCGTATATACCTGTGTTGTCATAGATGTTGCTGCAAGAACATGAGGAAGAAAAACTGTTGGGGTAACAATAATTAGTTTGGCTATCATAGCACTGCCGGTGGTTGTAAAAGTAGCTATTCTAGTACCGTTGTCATCATCATTATTCTTACTTCATGTATGTATCTTTCTTGCCTTTCCCCAACTCTGCATTGGCTCACTGTACAGCGTCATCACTCTCTGCTGCTCTCCAGAGGGTTTCAAAGCGTAGGAACACGTGACACTATGCACACACTTTTTAGCAGCGCCTACAGCGATCCCTTTCGGTTTATCAGGGATTTGAACTATAAAGCCAGAAACAATCAGCACTGTGACTATAAGGCCTGTGAATGTCTGCATTAAATAAATAAAAATAATCCGGATATGCATTATTACACCTTTATTGTGGTTAAAATATGAGTCTAAAATGTATTTTCTAAATATAAAACTTTTGCAAGTTTAAAAATAAATCGTGCAATATTATTATAATATCAATACTATTATAATAGTATAGCCTAACTAATTATGAATAGGTCATTTATTATCAGAGTATAAATATTTGTATTATAATTAGGCCTATTAATATTGGCCTGTCATTATATTGATGATAATGTAATAAATAATTCAGGAGTTATTAATATATGGCACAGGTGCGTAAAAAGACATTGTGCTGAAATGAAAAATCTGGATATCCATAATGGCCGATAAGCACAAGATATTAAATAAATCGTGACTCTCCATATTTCTGCAGAGAAACGTATCTGGTGGCATCAAAGGAGATTACATCCAGTGGTCATAGCGGATTTGCTGTAGTTCATATGGTACTAATCTGCCCTCGCTTGGGGCTTTTATGACTTTCGGGGTGAGAGAGAGCGAGAGAGTGTATGTGACTGGTTTATTCCTGGATCTATGGAGAAAACTATTTAGCAGCCGCTTCAGTTAACAGCTGTCACACGTTAAGAGTTGCTTATCCCACAGTTGAGTGGAATGCTTCCTAGATTTCAGCTAATATTACAAATTGCTGGTTAAGAAAAAAAACGTTTACACAAACAGCCAAACCTAAATTGTTTGGGATAAATGTTCTATTTATATTCTATTGTGTATTATTCGCGCCATCATTTATGCACGCTCCTGCAATGTCTTACCCTAACAACACAAAATGCGTCTGGCATAAGAATGTCTATATGCACAAAATAAATCTAAATCGAAAACCGTCGCCCCTTTTTAGCTTCCGTTGCGGATTTTAACTTAGGATCACCGACAGTCAGTTAGGCTGTTACCAGTTAGGCTGTTACGAGGCATCTATTCAAAAATACACGTTTTGCGCTCAAAAGAAACAATAAACCATAAACCATGGAAAAGGGAAGAGCAGCGTGCAGAACATTGAGCGCTTTTTCCCCTCAGTATCTGAAAAGCTCTTTCTGACAGACAACAGCCCATTTGTTATTGATCAAGTGTGAAAGTGACGGCTTCATGTATTTAGAATAAGAAGAAAGTTGGAGTTGATCTACTGGCTCGCATGATATCGCCATCCAGGGGCTGGTGCACTGGAGTCCTACAGCACCGAGCCTTGTTAGAGAGAAAAAAATAGAAATAGCGGGAGAGGGATTGTTAGTGAGAGAAAGAGAGGGAGGGGGGAAAGCGTGGAGAAAAAAAGAAAACATGGAGAGAGAGAGAGAGAGAGATAGGCCGGGCTGTGGTATTAACCCAGCATAAGCTTGCCTTTTCTTTCGATGACTACACCCCGATAGGAGGAGCGTGAAGAACGTAGTAGGCGTCAGAATCCTCAATTTCCAACTTAGCATCTTGGCAGGACATTTTCCCAAGCAAAGCCCCCATCCGAAGGCAAAAAACTTCTTCTACACGGCATGAGACAGAGTGAGCAAGAGAGAGAGAGATAGGAAAAATAGAGAGTAGCAAGCAAACACAACGGTCAGTTGTAGCTGACTATCAGCGAAAAATATATATATATCTAAGTCTATGTATTTGTTTATATTTTAGCTTTTTACCACAATCATTTAGAGGGGAACAGACAGCGGTCTGTTGATACGAGACTCCTATGACTGAAATCGGACAGTGCATGAGAAAATAAAGAGGAAAAGTGCGCAAGTAAGTGGCTTACTTTCGGGGCTTTCACCATGGCGTATCCTCAGGGCTATTTGTACCAGCCATCCGCTTCGTTGGCGCTGTATTCATGCCCGGCGTACAGCACCAGCGTTATATCGGGACCCAGGACCGAAGAACTTGGTAGATCCTCATCTGGCTCAGCTTTTGCTCCCTATGCCGGAACTACGGCGTTCACCAGCGCTTCGCCCGGGTACAACTCCCATCTCCCGTACAGTGCGGAGGCGGGAGCGGCCGCCACATTCGCTTCATACGTGGTGAGTGAGAGAGCATAGAATCGAAATTGCCGAGTGGAAAAAAATGTGGAAAATCTTATATTGTATTGTCTGTAGGCCTATGTGTAGAATTTTAGCACTGTACAAATGAGGCAAATGTATTTCTGGTTTAGCCTGCGTCTGTATTTTGCTGATGACTCTTTTACATTTGGGTAAGTTAGTTGTAAATAGGCCCATCCATTTTGATTCAAAGACGAACATGCAAAATTACTAATTAGGCTAATTGCATGTTATTGTTCTTTGGATAAATGCATTTTTTTTTGCAAATAATGAGCAATGAAATAGGTCGTTGTGTTGAATCAGTTTGCATACAATAACACACAGCAAGCTCCAAACCACGGTAGAAGACATTATATTCTATAGTTATTTGTTGGATAAGGTCTTTATTAGTCTATGCGAAATTACAAAGTCGTTTATTTAGGGCTACTCAGTTGTTTTTATGGGCATTGACCAAATGTTCGTTAACTTGGGAACACAGATCCTAATATTTAACATGTTCTAAATCTGAAAGTAAGTTTTGCACGCAGTTATAATCAAATGAAACGAGGTATGTAAGCCAGCTGAAGAATAGTGGGAAATAATGATAGCAAAATCCTGTCTTGGTAAAATTATGAAAAGAGAAGACATGGTAGGCCTGTTACCGTGATGTTAATGCTTCATCTACTTTGTAAATGAGGTTGCTTTCACTACGCATAGATATTACTTTGTAGTGGCTACAGAGTCAGCAAGACAGGCGCATCTTGAATACAAAAACCCACAAAGAAAATAAAGTTGAGACTATGTCCATCTGTATAAAATGTAAAAAGTGAATTGGTGACGCATTTGATGCTTGATTTATTGTAACCAACCTAAACGTCAGAGGTGTGTGTGTGTGTGTGTGTGTGTGTGCGTGTGCGTGTGTGTGTGTATTTGTGTTTGTATGTGTTTATTATGGTGCCTTGTTATTGTTTGAAACTTATTTTGTAATGTTTTAATTGTTATGAGTCGTTGACAATTATCTGAGAAGCATTTTCTTTTCGGCGGCTTTGTTTTCAGAGTTCTCCCTATGACCACACGACGGGAATGGCTGGGTCTATAGGATATCACCCCTACGCTGCTCCCCTGGGGTCATACCCCTACGGTGACCCGGCATACCGAAAAAACGCGACCCGGGATGCCACCGCCACTCTCAAAGCCTGGTTGAACGAGCACCGTAAGAACCCCTACCCCACCAAGGGGGAGAAGATCATGCTGGCCATCATCACCAAAATGACCCTCACCCAAGTTTCCACCTGGTTCGCAAACGCCAGGAGGAGGCTAAAGAAGGAGAACAAGATGACCTGGACTCCCCGAAACCGGAGCGAGGACGAGGAGGAAGACGAGAACATCGATCTGGAAAAGAATGACGACGACGAGCCTAGCAAGCCGACAGACAAGGGAGACTCGACAGACACAGAGTCAGGTCTGTAGAAAAATCATACATTTTTTATCGCAGTCGTTTCCACTCAGGGCGCAAAATGAATTGCTGGTTAATGGCGGTATATTATTTATAATGGGACAATTGCTTTAAATAATAATCACCTTGAACTCCCCTCATTTGACTTATCATGTGCTGAAAATTGCTGGTGACGTAAAGTGTTTAGCATTCGATTTATCTTTCACTGCATAATAAGGCGGGCTGCAGCTGGTGGACTGGGCTGTGTATCGCCTAATGATAATTATTACGATTAAAACACAATCATTAATATCACGGTTTTCAGTAGCTGTATGCCTAGTTGTTTGTAGGCCTATTATTTATTAGCCTACTTATTATGATAACTAGGCCGATTATTATGGTAATTAGCATATGCACAAATATGAACGCATGAGTGCATGCATTAGGGGCCTATAACATATTGGTAGTCTATCTGTATCTTATGTCAATGTTATACATTTTTCTTCACAGTAACTTAACTCTTGTTTCTCTCTCACTGCAGATCATAAATTGCTGAACCCGGGGGACATAGTGTGCGACAGATTTAAAGAGGGGAATCATGGCAAAGAAACGGATCCCCTTCTGAGCGACTCGGAATTAAAAGACCAGGGGGATCGGACAGAGTTACTGCCCGAGTCTGCTAAACCCACCACCTCGTCTCCAACCGCCGTGCCTCGGGGAGGAACCGATCTCGTTGCGCAAGACAAGCCGTCAGAAATGGGCCATGCGCCGGGCACGGTAAACAGCAACGTGACGTCTGTTATTCACTCCTCCCCATCGGCCCCTAAACCCAAACTCTGGTCCCTGGCTGAGATCGCAACGTCCTCAGACAGGTGTAAGAGCAGCAGCGACGGGCCGCAGGGTCATGGGATGGGTCACAGCACAGTGATCACCACCAATGCAGCGTCACCATCACGGTCCTCCCCACAGTGCCCTCTCCCAAACAGCACAGTCCTATCCAGGCCTATCTACTACACGTCCCCTTTTTACCCGGGCTACACGAACTATGGCAGCTTTGGACATCTTCACAGTCACAGCAATCACGGCTCAGGCACGGGCTCCACGGCACATTTCAATGGATTAAACCAGACTGTGTTAAATAGAGCAGAAGCTTTGGTAAGAGAAAGCCAGAAAGGCAGAGGCCAAACGCAGGTAGATCTTTGTAAAGACTCCCCTTATGAACTAAAGAAAGGTATGTCAAACATTTAATACCTTGATCCCTTTCAAAAATACATCGGACTTTTATTTATTATTTGTGGTTGCATTACAAAAAAGAAGAAAAATAATAATTATAAAGGAAAATTCTGAGAACAGTTATTTTCTGAGTAAATGCTTATCTTCAAATCTTAGTTTCTGAATGGTTAATCCTAATGATGTAACAAGAATGGTCTTCATCGCTGCAGCCGCCTGAGTCTATTTGTATTAAAGACTAATATGTATATTTAATGTAGCATTTTTGTATTTAAAATGGACAATACACTATCTTTGAAGTAAATTATGAGAAAAAAATACACGTGTGCAGCGATTATTCTGGGGGGAGCGGGAGGGGGAGGCAACTGTTATTATCAAATGTGTCAGAAGGGCTTGAAAGAGAAACACATTATGGAAAATGAAAGAGGTATTTATCGATGGGATTGTGTTCTTTTACCCCGTGACAGGTGTATCAATTACATTTTCGATACAAAAGAGCACTTCAACTATATACAACATGTCAAAATTTCACAAATTCTCGAGTGAAAAACAGATAGGCCTACAGCCTTTTAGGTCTACTCACATATTTACATTTTGGTGGGGTTTGGCCAACGATGTTGGCAAGAGTTTACTGAATATATGTATATTGCTGGCTCTATGTTTCCTATTCCTTTCTACATGTGCAGTAGGAGGATACTTATGAAGGTGAATATGATAACAACGGCATAACTGGAGGCCCAGTCGTTTAACCCAATTACTTTCCAACCGCAACGTGTTATAAGCAAAGCAATCAGGTGGCGAACTCCAGTAATGAGTTCGATTTTATGCCACATTTAGAGCTCATTACTATTTCCAAGGCGTGGCAAAGCTGTTAAAAGGACGCAACCATGCATTTATGGCTTCAGAGCACACTGGCCAGTTATATCATTAATGCTGGAGCCTCCTTAATGACGCGTTGGATGTGAAACACTCTTGGTTAGGTTTAGAGAGGAGGATAGCAAGACTAGCATGTCATGCACACAGCAAAGGCCACATAGTTTCCAGGGTTTAATCGGTTTTGTCAATAACCGAGCCTCTCACTGTCCTCAAGGCTCAAACTCTTCCTTCCCACTTCCGCAGGTAGGTGTCACACTTGCTCCTAATTTCAGGGGTCTCATTCTTAATCCAGAGAGAGAGAGAGAGAGAGAGAGAGAGAGAGAGAGAGAGAGAGAGAGAGAGAGAGAGAGAGAGAGAGAGAGAGAGAGAGAGAGAGAGAGAGAGAGAGAGAGAGAGAGAGAGAGAGAGAGAGAGAGAGAGAATCTAGAGAGAGAGAGAGAAAGAGAGAGAGAGAGAGAGAGAGAGAGAGAGAGAGAGAGAGAGAGAGAGAGAGCAACTTGAAATGGACACAGTTATTACATGTTTACTATAACAATACTGCCAAGTGGGAAAACCTGAATATTACAATGTATTAACATGGGACAAACCATTTCCTTTCCGGAAATACAATACCGTGGTGGATGTTTGAGAGAGAAAAAAAATGTTAATGTGGCCTAATCTTTGAAATTTTGATTAAGGCTGAGTTGTTAGATGAGACAAATGGTGTCTTGATTTGGCACAGATATTGGGAAATGTTTTGAAAACAAATCTGCTCATTATTATCGAATATTAATTATATTATTACTACTAGTAATATTTGTTTTATCAGGTGCCAATTTTGTTTTGTTTTATGATCAGTAGTGAACCTTTAGTGTTTCTAGTATCATTATAATCAGTTGATCAACACGGGAGTAAATTAGCTCATGGCTTCATGGAATTACTCTCAACATTTCAGATATATTCCTGTTTCTATTTCTAAACAACTCAATATTTGTCTTGATTATTTCTATTAGAAAAAGATTGAAATAGGCCTACGTTTAATAATTTAGAATAATCTCAAGTAATAATAATAATAATAACAGTAATAATGAACTAGTGAAGTGGGCCAGCTTGCTCTTGTTTACTGCCTTTCATTAATCTCTATAGTTTACTTTCCGCACTCGAGTTGAAGCCTCCCCTGGGCTTTATATAATTCCCTTAGCCCTAATGTCCTCTATTCCGAGTCACACGGGCGAGCGACTGGGGCTTCTATTTTAATCTCCCAGAGTATGTGGTGCCTGGCCCAGTGATTGCAACACATCATCCGGCTAAATAGCATAATTATGTTTTCCTTTGCTGATCCCTCCAGGAAGTGTTCGATGCAATGTCCCCTAAGAGGACATCGTTTTTATTTTAAATAGGCTTTTAAAATGTAAGAAATTATTTTTCAAAGGGCCAATATATACAATTCCAGATACGTAAATCATCTATATTCAGCTTAGGTAAATACTGAATAGTTTAGAATCGTTTATGTGTAACATTTAAAGCGGTGACACAAATACCCGAGTATTCTGATAATGCAATTTTACACGGCTCTCTGTGATTCGAGGAATATGAGGCAAATGTTTGGAAAATGATAATTTATACTGCTAAATTGGATCTTGAGACGGACATTGCATAGCCCATGGGCACGGAGTAATAAAACATGCTTGTCATGTTTGTCTTCTGCACTGTCGAAATAGCCCAAACGATTTGACCACATTTGTGAAATATCGTTTTGAGACGGAGTTGTTGTTTTGTTGTTTCAGAGATGTGCTGCTATTTAGTAATTCTCCTCCACGCAGTTTATTATTCAAATCACGTCTAGAGGGACAGAGAAACAGGGCCTCTGTGGAGACTCATTCAACATATTGAGTATGTAAAACAATACACATTATTATCATTATATATATTTACTGAAATAAATTATTATTATTATTAGGCCTATTATTATTAGCAACTGCGGCTAAAGACAATAAAACGAATATATTTCATCCATAAAAATACTTTCCACAATCTTAGTTTGAAAAAGTTCACAGTGCTTTTTAGCGTTTTAATGCGATCGTGCTGCTGAGAGTGCGAGCACTGAATCTGTCCGAAACCATTGTCAGTCCTGAATGCATGGAACAGGGGAACTCTGCAATGATCTAGCGCAACTTTGTTCAACTTCTTTCTCCCTCCGTTTCTCTTCCAGTTGAACGGCTCGCTGGCTCATTGTTGGGAAGCGATGCATGGATACAATGTGAGAATGCCAAGTGAGGTTGAAACAGTTCCCATGTGTGAAGGAGGAAGAAAGCATAACGAACCCAATTGAAGATGGAAAAGAATAACCGATATATATTTTCGCTTTGTCGGGATAGAGGAAATATTGACATTTCATCAATGCATTTACGTCTACATTAGTTTAAATCTGTAGGTCTGGAGGAGTACAATATTGAACTGTTAGACTAATAAAATAGGATCGAAATCTGCATACATTTGTTACAGTTCAGAAAAATTGATATCTTAGGTCATATCGATTTTCAAAATCGAAAACCCTTTTCGTCAATGCATAAAGGAAACAAATAAAACATGACTTTATGGATAATTATATTCGTATATGTATAAGACGTATGGACAAATTACATTTTAAAACGTTTTTTCCAAAACGAATTGTAACTTCAAGTGTAGGCTATCGCTAGGCGTATCCACTAAACATAATGTTGCGTTTGTACAGAAATAGACATGAAAAAAACGTATATTAATTCGGTGCATACAACCTGGGTGAGAATATTAATTATTGCAACAAAAATGCAAACGATCTTAAACATGAATCCCTAAATGCCTGCTATGCACCCACACCTTAGCGTTGAAGCATAGCCATCTAGGCAGGTTCGCCACATAAGCCCTAAAATAAGACATTTATACATATGTTTAGTATCTGTACCATCATATTCTACTGGGAAACGTTACACTGTGACTGAAAATAGTGTATAGAATAATCACAATTAGGTAACTGTGTTTTTGTAAATGAATAATTTTATTTTACGTATTTGTATATGCATATAGGCCCAAACAAGCAAGGCACATATGCCACATTCAACATTCATTAGCATCTCCACCCATCATGCACCCAGTGTTCGGTGATAGGAAAACTTCGGTGATATCAAGAGAAGATAGTCTAATCGAGTTCGGGTAATATTGCACATTGACGATAAATATGCAAATCATTGGTCTGTAAAGCAACGTTTTAAGGGGGGGCGAGTTGTAGGCCTACTAACTTTCATGATTTTGAAATGAGATCTTCATGGAAAAAATAAGCCTAGGCCTAAAGGCTACTGGGAGTTTAGTCTTTCAATCGGCTTCAAAATAGGCATTGCAATGTCACACATTTTCTGTACTTGCAAATCTCATAGGAACATAATTAGCATACACAAATTGCATTAAGGAACATTTCCTTGATTTTGTATCATTGTTTTTACCTGTATGGTGATATAAAGTTTCAAGTGTAAATGGAAGGTTTTGTCAGGTTTCCTGTAAGGTGGAATATATTGCACAACTACAAAATGCATGATTGATTGCCGCAGCGTGGCAATCAATGTCACCAAACCATGTCACCAAAAACCAGAACCGGGCTGATATAGAAATTCCGAATGGTTCTTAAACATTAACCCAAATGGGAAAAAAGTGTCTAAGCATACATGATCCAACACATCTGCCATGACTGCAGTAGAGTAGACTAGAGTCAAATTCCGCTCCAAGTGTAAAGAGACACCCTTCTATTTGACCTGCCCACAGCCCACTTTATTCGTGACTACATCTGTGACAACCAAACAGTGTTGCCAAAAACACAACCGTTTGTTTTCTTCTTCTACTCCTTGAAGTGAACAATATGTCACTTCATTTTCCCTAATTGGTATAAGAAATAGGGGAGAGCGAAAATGAGTCTGTCTGGCATTTTGCAGAAAAGCAAAATATCGGTTGGGAATGGAGCTATTGTGAGTGTAGGCTACCAAAAAGCAATATCGAAGCATTTTGTCTCTCAGAAAATAATGTCTGATCAGCTCACCCGCCAACAGACTTCATCGCCCCCAAACGCTGTCAAACAAAGCTGAAGTGGAATGGTCTTTCAGGTTTCAGAGGGTATCTCTGGGAATACCGCCTCTACTTATTTAATCATCATATCCTCGAGAGCTCGAGCCTCTTCATTAATTATGGGCGCACAACATTCAGCCGTGCTGTTTCTGTGTAGGACGTGAGCGAGGCGTTAGCTTTGTTTTGGCGCGCATGGGAGTCGTGACCGCTCGGGATAACATTTTCACAAATTACCCACATTTTACCCCTAAAAACCGAATCGGTGTCAGGGCTCATCTGACGTGTGGCATTTCGGTTGGCTTAGAATATCTTCAGTGCAAAGAACAAGCAGAAGAGGATGTTGAATGTTTAGATATATTTGCCACTTCTAAACCGTTCATATTGGATGAACTTTTTATAGGCCGGAGCGCACCGTAAACCGACCCAGATGAAGTGGCAGTGGGGTGGGTGATTTACCACTATTAACCCCCACTCTATCCTCAACCTCACTGACTGTTTTTCTATTTTCAATGGAGCTCTCGGGGGAGAGATTACACGTGTATTTTTCAGCTGTCTGATGTTTTAAGTAAACCCCCCATACATAAACAAAACACTTCTATGAAGAAAAAACATTAACGAAGAATGATGAACTGTGAGGTGGTAGGCTACTTCTATAGGAGATTTAAGCATGATCTGGATTTATACGTGTTCTATCAGCATATCATTATAATGCACATGGTTACACAACAATATGTTGGGTGAATGTAAGAAGGGTAAGGGGTTCACTTCAAAATGAAGAATTTGGGTATTTATGGGGTGTTAACTTCAGACCACATAAATCACACGAATTACCTTGTTAACGCCAAGGCAGATTTTAATGCAAAATCTGCAAAACTAATTTTTGACGTCTAATTTATTTTTAAAGACCTTTGTTTCACCTTTGCGATATTTTATACAGCCTGCACTATCCTGTAGGTCTGACAACTCCAATGTGTTGGAGCAAGTTGTTAAAGTTATAATTTGGTAGGGAATATATAAACTAAGGGGTTTAACCAATTAGACCTTTTTTTAATAAATATAATTTGTCGACTATTTATTTAAAACTTAAAACATACAAATACAAAAGGAAATTAGGCCTACTATATAAATAATATGCAACTGTAGTATTTATTTATTTTGTATCATTCATTTCTATCATCTATTTTATTGTCATTATACAATTAATTCAGTAATTACTTTTAGAAATGTTTAAATTACTTAATTCTTTCTACAAAAACACACTTCATACCCCCTAACATCATAGACCATCTCAAGCCACTGACAACACTTTGACTCTCGTAATTCCTGACTATTGAGTGGTCTATTCTGACAGCAATGTGGTCTGAGCTCCTGACCCTGTGACTGGAGAGGGCCCCTGTTCAGTGGCCCTGTAAGGGCTCACTGGTGGTGCATGCTGGGGGCCCCTGCCCTGCCCTGGAGGAGGTGGCATAGGCTCTGGCTACTGGGTACCTGCACACACACACACACACACACACACACACACACACACACACACACACACACACACACACACACACACACACACACACACACACACACACACACACACACACACACACACACACACACACACACACACACACACACACACACACAAAGGTTGAGAGGAAGTATTGTGGCCAGCTCCTCAGCTAAGCACTGATCACAGAGCAGTGAATAAAGCAGCACAGTCTGGAGGAGCAGAGGAGATGCCAGCACACACAGATCTTGGCTCATCTGGTCTTCCCTGTATGAGTGTGTAACCAGGACCCTCCCGGTGGTTACAGGACTGGATATATCAACCACTGAACTTTGTCATCCTGCTGGCTACTTTTAGTGACACACCACAGCCACAGGATGGGCCTTTAGCTCGCTACCTTCCTTCCAACAGGTTCAGCCCAACCTCACTTTCAATTCATGCATATATGTACAGCACATAATGTATTTCAGAAGATTTCGTGCAGGTTTGATATAGCAGTAGGGTTTGGAACAGAGGAGGGTTACATACCTAGTAGTTGTATCGGCAAATATAATTTTGGAAGATACCTGATAATTATATTTTATTGAACAAAACAGAGCTATGTCTGAAAAACACACAATAAACACTTGGGGATATATCAGTTATTTCAAGCACCTTTTCAAAAGGAAATCCTAATCACAAGTCTAACAATGGTTAATAAAACCATGAGGAAACACCTTTAAAGCAACACAGCAGCTCTTATACAGATAAGACCCTATATTATTACATTATTAATGGCTCTGATGAAGATTGATGAAGTGTTTTCTTTCAGTGATTTCAGAGGGTCCAGGAAAGGGGATGAGAAGGAGGGGTGGAGGGTACCGTGCTGCCTGACTGTTTATTTACATTTGCCCTTTTTAAATGATCCCTTTCTGTCCAACATCTGGTCCACATTACCTCACAGATATCTGTCCTAATGACCGCTCCTTCTGATGCCTCTCTCCTCTCTCATACATACACATATGCCCACACGCATGCACGCACGCACGCACACACGCACACACACACACCAGGGAGACTTCACCCTCCTCTCTCACACCACCACCTTGCACATAACTCCTCTCTCTTTCCTTCTTGCCCTTTTTGTTGTGCTCCAAGTCAACCATTTTATGCCTGCATCCAAAATTGCACCCTATTCTCTGTATAGTGCACTAATTTTGATCAGGGCCCATAGGGCTCTGGTCAATAGTATTGCACTATTTTAGTGAATAGGGTGTCAATTTGGATGCAGCCCCTGGGTTTGGTGTAGCCTGACGGATGCAAATGGCCACTTACTTAATTGGATCAGTTCCCAAGATGGAGATAAACTGGTGATGCTTTTTGCCAAGTTATTTTCAGCTGCGTTCAGTTCAATGGTGTGTGTAGAGAACGCTAATGAGGAGGAAAGAGGAGAGGAGACACGACAGCATAGCTGTCCTCAGTCAGAACTCTGAACCAGACTTCCTCTCTGAAACACAGTGAGGAGACGGGGACGCAGGTCCCCTTGTGTGACACCACGCTCTACAATCCAATTAAGAAGAGTGCCCGTTGATGATGCAACACAGGAGCTGTCCATTCAAACGACAGAACATGGAGCGCACCAATCTGAGCCTGCCTGCTCTTTCAGGAACAGGTAGTGGATATTGTCATTCAACAGATAAATTAGTCTGGGAATGAAATTAAATTCAAATGGTGCCGAAAACAAACAAAAAAGGAAAAGGAAATGAGTTTCATTCCATCCTGTCTGTGTCTGCTCGTGTTGCGCTCGCTTGATACCTGAGTGCTTCAGACATTAGCAGATGATTATGGATGCAAAACATGGATGCCGTCATAACAGTGCTGCTGTGTTGCCTCCCCAAAATCAAGTGGTGGCTGTGTGCCGAGGGGAGAGTTGGCTGAGGTTCCCTAATTAACAGGGTGGTCTACAGCCTGGCCCAATAGGTAATCTCATCAGAGCAGGGCTTTAAACAGATGAAGACCACCCTCCTCTCAGCTCCCTCCCTATGTCCTCTCTCCCTACTCACAGCATCCACCCCAAGGACTCCCTCCCTCCCTCCCTCCCTCCCTCCCTCCCTCCCTCCCTCCCTCCCTCCCTCCCTCCCTCCCTCCCTCCCTCCCTCCCTCCCTCCCCTCCCTCCCTGTGTCCCCTCTCGCAACTCACAGCCCCTACCCCAAGGACTCCCTCCCTCCCTCCCTCCCTCCATCCCTCCCTCCCTCCCTCCCTCCCTCCCTCCCTCCCTCCCTCCCTCCCTCCCTCCCTCCCTCCCTGTGTCCCCTCTCCCTACTCACAGCCCCCACCCCAAGGACTCCCTCTCTCCCCCTCCCTCCCTCCCTGTGTCCCCTCTCCCTACTCACAGCCCCCCACCCCAAGGACTCCCCCCTCCCTCCCTCCCTCCCTCCCTCCCTCCCTCCCTCCCTCCCTCCCTCCCTCCCTCCCTCCCTCCCTCCTCCCTCCCTCCCTCCCTCCCTATGAGCCCTCTCCCTACTCACAGCCCCCCCCCAAGGACTCCCCTCTCCCTCCCTCCCTCCCTCCCCTGTGTCCCCACTCCCTACTCACAGCCCCCACCCCAAAGACTCCCTCTCTCCCCTCCCTCTCCAAACCTCCAACCACGCCACAGTCAAAGTCGCTAATACCTGGAACAAGCAAACATGGCTAGCAACATACCAAGGCTCAAATAAATCGATTGACCTCATTTTCAATAACAGTGCTGTTTCCAGACAAATGAATGATTTGTTGGCCCCATATAAAATGGCCATCTGGATGGAGTGTACAATCCAATACATGTACAGTGCAGTAGGTACCAGACCTGGTTTCAAATACTATTTGAAATATTTCAATAACTTTTGAGCATTTGCTTTGGCCTGCCTGGATTGGCAGGTAGGCAAGGTTTGCAATTTTCAGATTTTTCAATTGGTTCCATTGTAACAGGCAAGCGCAATCAAACCGGATTTTAGGTATGTGAAATTACTTCAAATACTATTTGAACCCTGGTCTGGTAGCTATGCATCACCCGGCAGCACAGCTGGCACAGGCTGAAGCTAGGAGGTTACAGTTAGCATCATCCCTGCCTTAGCATCTGGCTGAAGCTAAAATAAACCAATACCGGTGATGAGATTATGCACTAACTGAATTTTGCACAGTCTGGTCTCAATCATATTAGGCCATAATCCCAATCAATCTTGACACTATTCTGATCCAATCCAAACCAGCCCTGCATCCTTCATAGACATAATGTGTGTTTTATTCAGTTATCAAGTCACTTTGTAGCCCTGGCCCCTTTTGTCTGAGAAATAGATAGAAAAAATTATTCCAAAACAAATCCCTGACAGAGCTTCAGCTGTAGTCAAAGTCCTCGTCCCACACAGTGTCCTTTTGTTTTGGGGGCTGAGATCGGTGGCATCGTGGTTCACACTAGCTACACTGCCTTCACTTGAGGTTTTTAGAGACATCTGATTTATTAGCTTGTCAAGGGAAGCATTGTTCAAGAAGGCAATCAAAAAGCACTTACCTAGCTGAACTAAAATTACTGCTTCTTCACTGGCTAATTTGTGTAACTCCCATGGAGGGGGCTGGGTAAAGAGTTTGATGAGGCATAAAATTATGATTAATGAATTTATTGCCCCACTGCTCATCAAACTGTGGTAGTATATACCTCTCCTCTTTTCCTCTTTGATGCCGATGGTGTCGAGGAGACCGGAACGACTGAGAGAGAGGGACAAGAGAGGGATGGTTTAGTGCTGGCCCTGGTCGCCCCCCCCCAGTCCTTAACCTGTGTGACCTGACAGGTATGTGAATGTAACTGGGGCTATGCCAGCAGACTGGGTACACAAAGGACAGTTTAATAGGAGGTTAAACTGGAAACAGGAGTAAACCCGCTGCAAGGGAACATGCTCTCAACTTTCAGGCTCTGATCACTTTGTGGGAAAAGCCAGCAGTAACCAGATCCAACAACGCCACCCCTCCACCCCCCCTCTCTCTCCCTCTTTCTCTGTAACCCCTCCCCACTTTAGCCCTCGAAAGAAGACAAAGCCAGTGAGTGAGTAACAAAACCAGCAAATCATTAATTAAAAATCAACATGAACACAAACTATTGAGGAAACAATCACCTTTTTGTGAATTCAAAGAGGCTAAGGTAGGAATATGCCATTATTGTGCACACACACACACACACACACACACACACACACACACACACACACACACACACACACACACACACACACACACACACACACACACACACACACACACACACACACACACACACACACACACACACACACACACACACACACACACACACACACACACACACACACACACACACACACACACACACAATGGTGGGTGTAGGGGGGGTAGCAGGGGTAGAAGAGCGGTCGCCATGGGGTCAAAATCACTTCTGCATATTTGCTAAATAAGCCCCCGTCTATCCCCCCAGTACCTCCTCCATACATCCCTCTCTCATAACTCCCAGGCAATACATCCCTCTGTCTCTCAGTTCAACATTGTATAGATGTTTACACTTGATTACTCCATATGCCTTTCTCCCCTCTTGCTCTTTGGGCAATTGTGCTTAATTAAGTCCTCACTTGTTCACCATCTCCGGGAACACTAAAGAATGCATTGTTTCTATGCACTGCAGATCCCCCTTGGAGCTCTCGTTGATGTCCCCCGATATGCCTGTTTCTGCATTCACAGATTCATTAGGTTGGTCTCTTAAATACATCAAAGGGCTTCCATTCACACAATAAACTGATAAAAGCAATTATGACCCAATGCTGTATGGTATCTAGATCACATGGGATGTAGCATTAGATAATGAGCAGGCTTGATGACATAAGAATTCTGAGAAAGCGCTCTCTCTTTCTAGAATAAATATTCTGCCTTGCATGCAAGGTTTTACTTAACAGTATAGTATGAATTATCATAACAGTGATGGATGAAGTACAGCAGTATATGGTGCAGGAAACCCATATTACAGTAAAAAGTTACATTCTTTCTTATGATTGACATAAATTCCTCACAATAGTCAGAGGCCTACTCAACACAGTTATGCTTAAAAGGCTTGTGTTGTATATGTTCAACATTAAATGTTACCACTTACATTCCTTTAAATATTAATTTCCTTCATGCACTCCGTCATTCCCTTTGACAGTGGTTGAAGAAGGAGGCAGGGCTGTATGATTGTGATAATCTCATTTACTGAGATGCATGGAGGAGATGAAATACATTTGTCAAAAGGATAATTTTTTCTCTCTCTCTCTCTCTCTCTCTCTCTCTCTCTCTCTCTCTCTCTCTCTCTCTCTCTCTCTCTCTCTCTCTCTCTCTCTCTCTTTCTCTCTCTCTCTCTCTCTCTCTCTCTCTCTCTCTCTCTCTCTCTCTCTCTCTCTCTCTCTCTCTCTCTCTCTCTCTCTCTCTCTCTCAGCATATGCAGATAGATCATATCCCAATACATTTTTCATGAGCATTTTTCATCGTTATGCGGGATAAAAAGGGAGAGGCGGAAAATGGTTATTAAACAAACGATTGAATCATCAGACTGAGAAATAGATTTAAAAATAAACTTTCTGAGCAAATGTTTTGCTCCACAATCCATTTAAACTCTTTAACAAGTGTGCATATACCCAGTTCATTATACAGCATGCTTTTGAATGGGAGCAGTCAGAATGGAATACCTCCTCTATCAGGTCATTGCTAAACTTGAACTTTTCATCAAAGATAGTCGTTTTTTCACCTAAGATTGAATATGATTGAGATCGTCCACACTATTCTTCTCAAATGAAAAACAAATCCCAGCTCTACATATTATGCAAAGGTTGTAGAAATGGTCAAAAGTTTGCACTTCAAAATGTAATTCATCTAAGAATATTGTAGTGTTATAATATCTAGTTCCAACCAGAAAATACATCCCTGTGGAATTCTAATAAGAGTGTCACTTGCATATAATTTACCACAGTAGCACAGTAGTCCTAATCCTCTGAGCGTTCTCGGTGCTGGCCTGTGTGGGGGGGTGTGTGGGTTCATACACAGTACCTGCAGCCAGTGGCTGTCATCACTTTCATATTTAGCTCAGTTACTGCACAAACACAGAGCTGCATAGAAGCTACTTTAAATTAGCAACAGAACACTGCCTAAGCATGTGAAATGTATCTGCAAGTCAGCATTTCATTGCACTGTGTACTCCATGTACAGTATATTATGTGTAAAAGACAAATAAACAAACTTGAACTTGAAGTGAATTTGCTGGCAATGACTTCTTTTCAATTCATCTGCAGTTTGTTCAAGATCAAGACAGATACATCACTGAAAACAATGATAGAGGAATTCAATATTGCTAAAACAAAAAATTATATTATTTGTTTTTACTTCACACAAATTACAGTACCTCAGTCCCAAAAAATACTAGGCTTATAACATATCCAATATGTACACTACCATGTGTGTGTGTCTCAGCAAATTCACAGAGAGTTGAAATGCTCCTCTGTGTCAGATGGGAACGCACATTTATACTCCTCTCTCCTCTCTACCCCCCCTTCTCTCTCTCTCCTCTCTCCTCTCTCCTCTCTACCCCCCGTCTCTCTATCTCTGCTCTCTCTCTCTGCCCCGCCTCTCTCTCCATCCCCCCTCTCTCTCCCCGCTCTACCCCCCTTCTCTCTCTCTCCTCTCTCCCCCCGCTCTACCCCCCCTTCTCTCTCTCTCCTCTCTCCTCTCCCTGCTCTACCCCCTTCTCTCTCTCTCCTCTCTCCTCTCTCCTCTCTACCCCCTTCTCTCTCTCTCTCTCTCTCTCTCTCTCTCTCTCTCTCTCTCTCTCTCTCTCCCCGCTCTACCCCCCCTTCTCTCTCTCTCTCTCTCTCTCTCCTCTCTACCCCCTTCTCTCTCTGCTCTCTCTCTCTCTCTCTCTCTCCCCTCTCTTTCTTTCTCTCTACCTCCAGTCCTTGACCTGTGGATTGACTCTTCCAAATGCACTGTGTTCATTAGCAGGTCGCCCACTACACCTCCCGCTTCACTGTCATTAGTAAATACATTCAGTATTGACACCCATATAAAATATAAAAATCACTGACACATTATGTCATAGAGTAGTTTTACCCAGAGGGCAATGTGGGTTTCTGTCTCAGCGTCCCATTACACCAGCCCCAAGCCTTCCACCTGCACCAGTCAATAGGGAGTAAAACTCTGATTTACGGTCAGAATCACACGGATAGAAAACCCTAAAAGACATATTGTGGCTCAGCCGCATAATATGTTAAGGTTAGACAGTCCTAGTTTGCACGCATAATTGCTTTAATGAGGGGTATTAAGCCTAAGTGCATATAATTTGACTGTTTACCCTACATTCGACCTGACGATTACGTTGATCAATACATATGATTTGTAAGTCGCTGGCCAATGATCGAATAGTAAAATGTTTTACCGTGGGAAAGGAGCTCTTACTGCAGGCCAGTGACACTGAGAGGAAACAGGGATGTTGGGTGACAAAATAAGAGGACAGGACAAATATGGCTGCTATTTCTAAAGACACACAGACCCCAAATGCTTAATTTTAAATTTTACCTTTATTTTACTAGGCAAGTCAGTTAAGAACAAATTCTTATTTTCAATGACGGCCTAGGAACAGTGGGTTAACTGCCTGTTCAGGGGTAGAACGACAGATTTGTACCTTGTCAGCTCGGGGGTTTCAACTTGCAACCTTTCGGTTACTAGTCCATGCTCTAACCACTAGGCTACCCTGCCGCCCCGTACTGTGTTGGCTCCGATATTTCCTTTTCCCTTTCCAACACTTTTCCAGCAAATATGGTGGATGCGTAAACATCCTAGTGCAGAAAAGTCTCTTCAAATTATGGGTGATTGCTTCTGATTTCAAATGTAAGAAATGCAAAATAAACAAATCTTCACAGACAATCAGTAAAAAGTCCTAGCGGAATCTGTTCAGATCCCCAGGGAACTTGTAGAGTTCATAATCAGCCTGTACAGCTCTGTGGTGTTACACACACACACACACACACACACACACACACACACACACACACACACACACACACACACACACACACACACACACACACACACACACACACACACACACACACACACACACACACACACACACACACACACACACAAACACACACACACACACACCACCACCACCACATCCTCCCTCCCCCTCTTTCTTAAACATGCACATCTTTAATATAGAGAACCATCACACCACAAATCACTTGGCAACATTCAAAAGAAGGCTTTGTGTGGCCTGGGAAGATGTGCTGCTTGAGGCATAATTAATAAGTCTAGCTGTCAGAATAATTCATATTCAATGAAGGCAGATTGCATTTCTCCAGGCAGGATCAGGCAGACAGAGGCAGGCAGAGTGGTGTAGAGAGTGAAGCATAGGCCCTTACTGGGCATACTACCTG
>NC_068422.1:80565993-80612538 GCF_023373465.1 Oncorhynchus keta
GAAAACGAACTAGTTGAAAGAGATCATGTACAATGTGATAGTGCATCCCTGTGTTTCCACAGTGCATTATTACCATAATACTGTACTATGAGTGTCTGAGTCAGTGTGAATAAAACAAAGGGAAACAGAACTAGTAGAAAGAGATCATGTACAATGTGATAGTGTATCCCTGTGTTTCCACAGTGCATTATTACCATAATACTGTACTATGAGTGTCTGAGTCAGTGTGAATAAAACAAAGGGAAACAGAACTAGTAGAAAGAGATCATGTACAATGTGATAGTGTATCCCTGTGTTTCCACAGTGCAATATTACCGTAATACTGTACTATGAGTGTCTGAGTCAGTGTGAATAAAACAAAGGGAAACAGAACTAGTAGAAAGAGATCATGTACAATGTGATAGTGCATCCCTGTGTTTCCACAGTGCATTATTACCATAATACTGTACTATGAGTGTCTGAGTCAGTGTGAATAAAACAAAGGGAAACAGAACTAGTAGAAAGAGATCATGTACAATGTGATAGTGTATCCCTGTGTTTCCACAGTGCAATATTACCGTAATACTGTACTATGAGTGTCTGAGTCAGTGTGAATAAAACAAAGGGAAACAGAACTAGTAGAAAGAGATCATGTACAATGTGATAGTGCATCCCTGTGTTTCCACAGTGCATTATTACCGTAATACTGTACTATGAGTGTCGATGTGTTTTCATGCTTTATGCTAATATATATCAAGAGAATTAAGAAAAGCACAAGCATTGTATCCAGAATATGTCCCCATCCTTTGTTGCCTGTACACTTCAACAGAATATAATCAATGCTACATTTATACAAGACAGCGTCTTAAACACAGACCATGGCGGCAGGATGGCATTGTGATCTTCCACTCATTCAAAAGGCATTTTATGTTGTGTGATTGTCATATGCCATTTGCTTTTGAAAAGTGTTTCATATTTCATCTCATCAACAGAATGTCAAACACCAGTTGTTGAAGGAGCCAAATCCATCTGATGATTTCCTTCCCAGCTCAAATGGAAATGGTGTATATGAGAAGATAGGGTCATTAACATAATAAAGGAAGTCGGCTTACAAATACCCCACAACATCTGCTGTTTGGGTTTGGGGAGTAATGGATAACATTTCTTTGAATTCAATTGATGGATCTGATGCAGCTCAGACAATCAGTCACAACATAATGTCTCAGGAGAGGCCAATAACTGGAACAACACAGGGTTTAATCCTACTACCCACTACAGTGGTGATGAGAGTAAAGAATTTGCATGGGCATAGATCAAACACAAAATGTCAAAATACTAATTTGTTCAAGCCTGAAAGCCTTATTCTCAGTCTTTAGTCCAATACCTTAGTAGGCAAAATGAGGTCAGGATACAACTACTACTAGTACTGCTACTACTACTACAACTGGTACTACTACTACAGCAACAACAACTACTACTACTATTACTACTACTCTAACAACAACTACCACCATCACGAACACCACCGCCACCACCACCACTACTACTACTACTACTACTACTACTACTACTACTACTACTACTACTACTACTATTACTAATACTGCTACTAATACTACAACAAATACTACTACTGCTACTAATACTATTACTACTACTACAACAACAACAACTACTACTGCTGTTACTAGTACTACTACTGGTACTACTACTACTACTACAGGTACTACTACTCCAACAACAACTATCACGACCATCACCACCACCACCACTACTACTACTACTACTACTACTGCTACTACTACTAATACGCTACTAATATGCTACTAATACTACAACAACTACTACTACTACTACTACTATTACTAATATTACTAATATTACTACTACTGGTACTAATACAACTACTACTACCAGTACTACTATTACAACAACAACAACAACTACTACTACAACAACAACAACTACTACCACTACCACTACCACTACCACTACCATTACCATTACCATTACCATTACCATTACCATTACCACTACCACTACCACTACCACTACTACTACCTCTACTACTACTACTGTTACTACTACTACTGCTGCTACTATTACTGATGCTACTACTGATACTACTACTGCTGCTACTACTACTACTGCTGCTGCTACTACTACTACACTACTACTACTACTGCTGCTGCTACTAAGACTACTACTACTATTACTACAACTACTACTACTGCTACTAATACTACAACAAATACTACTACTGCTGCTACTAATACTATTACTACGACTATTATTACTACTACTACTACTACAACAACAACTACTACTACTGCATGCTACTACTACTACTACTATTACTACCACCACCACTATTACTGCAACAACAACAACTACTACTACAAGTACTACTACAACAACAACAACTACTACTACTACTAATTACTACTACTTACCACTACTACTACTTACTACTACTACTACTAATACTACTACTACTACTATTACAGACTTAAAAATGCAAACAGGCCAGTTGTATTTGAGTGTGACCTGAAATACTTTGGTTCGTATGTCTAAATCAAATCCATATCAGCAAAAAGGTCCCATCTTCTTTACTAATAGGTGAAGATTAGTGGATGACCAACGTCCCCCACGCAGGCCTGACCATAGCAGATTAACAGCAGCTGTTGTATCAGAAATGGTACGGGGATCGCCTAACCCAGACATGTAATAGAACACATGTTGGTTCTCAGGGTATTTAATATCTACTTCCTTTTGATGTCACAGATATAAGCAGTCTTATGACTATAGACAGAAGGAGATGAATAAAAGTGAATAACCAGAAACTATAAAACATAGAGATGATCTATCTGTCGGACCAACACTCCCTAAAACACTGAGGCTTCATCCCAAATGGCACCCTATTCCCCGAGGAGTTGTGGTAAAAAGTAGCGCACTATGTAGGGAATAGCCCACTGGGTACACACTGGTTGAATCAACATTGTTTCCACATAATTTAAATAAAATTACGTTGAACCAACATGGAATAGACGTTGAATTTATGTCTGTGACCAGTGGGAGGGTGCCATTTGGGAGGCACCTTGAGACTTACATTTTTTTTTATTTCACCTTTATTTTACCAGGTAGGCCAGTTGAGAACAAGTTCTCATTTACAACTGCGACCTGGCCGAGATAAAGCAAAGCAGTGCGACAAAAAAAAAACAACACAGAGTTACACATAAACAAATGTACAGTCAATAACACTATAGAAACATCAATATTCAGCGTGTGCAAATGGAGTAAGGAGGTAAGGTAATACAGGAAATAGGCCATGGTAGCTGTAACGGCGTTCGCTTGTTGAAGGAGAGTCGGACCAAAATGCGGTGTGGTAGTTACCCATGTTCTTTAATGAAAAAACAACGATACATGAAATAACTGTATATATACAAAAACAACAAACGGAACGCCGTTACAGAATCACCCACCACACCCGGACCGAGCGGCGTGGTAACAGGCAGCGAAAGCAGGAGCAGCAAAAGGAGGATGAATTATTCCGAGAATGGACATGGGAAGACGTGTTGGATGGCAAAGGTTGTTACACTTGGGAGGAGATACTGGCCGGAAGAGATCGCCTCCCATGGGAACAGGTGGAGGCACTTAGGAGAGCAGAGGCAGCAGGAGATAGGAGCCGACGATACGAGGGAACACGGTTGGCAAGGAAGCCCGAAAAGCAGCCCCAAAAATGTATTGGGGGGGGGCTCAGGGGGCTTACAGGGAGTATGGCTATGCCAGGTAGGAGACCTGCGCAAACTCCCTGTGCTCACCGTTGGGCTAGAGAGACCGGGCAGGCACCGTGTTATGCTATGGAATGCATGGTGTTTCCAGTGCGGGTGCATAGCCCGGTGCGGTTCATACCAGCTCTTCGTATTGGCCGGGCTAGAGTGGGCATCGAGCCAGGTAAGGTTGGGCAGGTAAGGTTGGGCAGGCTCGGTGCTCAAGAGCTCCAGTGCGCCTGCACGGTCCGGTCTATCCAGAGCCACCTCCACACACCAGTCCTCCGGTAGCAGCTCCCCGCACCAGGCTTCCTGTGCGTGTCCTCGATCCAGTACCACCAGTTCCAGCACCACGCACCAGGCCTTCAGTGCGCCTCGCCTGTTCAGCGCTTCCAGAGCCTTCCTCCTCTACAGCGCTGCCGGAGCCTCCTGCCTGTTCGGAGCAGCCTGAGCTGCCAGACTGCATGGAGCAGCCAGAGCTGCCAGTCTGCATAGAGCATCCAGAGCTGTCAGTCTGCATGGAGCAGCCTGAGCTGTCAGTCTGCACAAAGCTGCCAGTCTGCATGGAGCAGCCAGAGCTGTCAGTCTGCATGGAGCAGCCAGAGCTGCCAATCTGCATGGAGCAGCCAGAGCTGCCAATCTGCATGGAGCAGCCAGAGCTGCCAGTCTACATGGAGCAGCCAGAGCTATCAGTCTACATGGAGCAGCCAGAGCAGCGAGATCCGCCAGTCAGCCATGATCTTCCAGATCTGCCAGTCAACCAGACTCTTCCAGATCCGCCAGCCAGCCAGGAGCTGCCGGAGCCAACTACCTGCCTGAGCTTCATCTCAGTACTGGGCTTCCTCTCAGTACTGGGCTTCCTCTCAGTACTGTGCTTCCCCTCAGTCCCGAGCTGCCCCTCAGTCCCGAGCTGCCCCTCAGTCCCGGGCTTCCCTTCAGTCCCGAGCTTCCCCTCAGTCCCGAGCTTCCCCTCAGTCCCGAGCTGCCTCAGTCCCGAGTTGCCCCTCAGTCACGAGCTGCCCCTCAGTTCAGTGGGGTTCTGGGTGAGGACTATTAGGCCATGGTCGGCGGCGAGGGTGGATTATCCCAGGACGCAAAGGGGAGGAACTATGACATTAATGGAGTGGGGTCCACGTCCCGAGCCGGAGCCGCCACCATGGACAGACGCCCACCCGGACCCTCTCTATGGTTTTGAGGTGCGTCCGGGAGTCCGCACCTTAGGGGGGGGGGGGATTCTGTCACGCCTTGGTCATAGTATTTTGTGTTTTCGTTATATATTTAGTCAGGCCAGGGTGTGACATGGGTTTATTTTGTTGTGTTTCGTATTGGGGTTTTGTAGGCATTGGGATTGCGGCTGAGTAGGGGTGTAGCATAGGTTTGGCTGCCTGAGGCGGTTCTCAATCAGAGTCAGGTGATTCTCGTTGTCTCTGATTGGGAACCATATTTAGGTAGCCGGGGTTTCACTGTGTATTTTGTGGGTGATTGTTCCTGTCACTGTGTTAGTATTCACCAGATAGGCTGTAATAGGTTTCTCATTCCGTTTGTTGTTTTGTATTTATAAGTTATTTAATGTATCGCTATTCTACATTATCATTCATAAAAGAACATGAGTAACACCCATGCTGCATTTTGGTCTGACTCTCTTTCGACAAACGAACGCCGTTACAGTAGCGAAGTAATTACAATTTAGCAAATGAACACTGTAGTGATAGATGTGCAGATGATGATGTGCAAGTAGAAATACTGGTGTGCAAAAAAAGTAAATCAAAACAACATGGGGATGAGGTAGGTAGTTGGATGGGCTATTTACAGATGGGCTATGTACAGCTGCAGCGATCGGTAAGCTGCTCAGATAGCTGATGCTTAAAGTTAGTGAGGAAAATATATGTCTCCAACTTCAGAGATTTTTTCAATTTGTTCCAGTCATTGACAGCGGAGAACTGGGAGGAAAGGTGGCTAAAGTGGGTGTTTACTTTGGGGATGACCAGTGAGATATACCTGTTGGAGTGCGTGCTTCGCGTGGGTGTTGTTATGGTGACCAGTGAGCTGAGATAAGGCGGAGCTTTACCTAGCAAAGACTTATAGATGACCTGGAGCCAGTGGGTCTGGCGACGAATATGTAGCGAGGGCCAGCTGACTAGAACATACAGGTTGCAGTGGTGGGTGGTATAAGGGGATTTGGTGGCAAAATGGATGGCACTGTGACAGACTGCATCCAGTGAGCTGAGTAGAGTTTTGGAGGCTATTTTGTATATGACATCGCAGAAGTCGAGTATTGGTAGGATGGTCAGTTATACGAGGGTATGTTTGGCAGCGTGAGAGAAGGAGGCTTTGCGAAATAGGACAATGATTCTAGATTTAATTTTGGATTGAAGATGCTTAATATGAGTCTGGAAGGAGAGTTCACAGTCTAGCCAGACTAGTAGTTGTAGTTGTCCACATATTCTATTTTATATTCTATTTTAGAACCGTCCAGAGTAGTGATGCTAGTCAGGTGGGTGGGTGCGGGCAGCGATCGGTTGAAGAGCATGCATTTAGTTTTACTAGTGTTTAAGAGCAGTTGGAGGCCACGGAAGGAGTGTTGTATGGCATTGAAGCTCGTTTGGAGGTTTGTTAGCACAGTGTCCAAAGAAGGGCCAGATGCATACAGAATGATGTCGTCTGCGTAGAGGTGGATCAAGGAATCACCCGCAGCAAGAGCGACATCATTGATATATATAGAGTCGGCCCGAGAACTGAACCCTGTGGTACTCTCATAGAGACTGACAGAGGTCAGGAGAACAGGCTGTCCGATTTGACACACTGAACTCTATCTGAGAAGTAGTTGGTGGCTGAGGTACACCCGTGACCAGCTTAGAAACCGGATTGCACAGCGGAGAAGGTACAGTGGGATTCGAAATGGTCAGTGATCTGTTTGTTAACTTGGCTTTTGAAGACTTTAGAAAGGCAGGGCAGGATGGATATAGGTCTGTAACAGTTTGGGTCTAGAGTGTCACCCCCTTTGAAGAGGGGGATGACCAGGGCAGCTTTCTAATCTTTAGGAATCTCGGACGATACGAAAGAGAGGTTGAACAGACTGGTAATAGGGGTTGCAACAATGGAGGCGGATAATTTTATAGAGGGTCCAGATTGTCTAGCCCGGCTGATTTGTATGGGTCCAGGTTTTGCAGCTCTTTCAGAACATCTGCTATCTGGATTTGGGTGAAGGAGAAGCTGGGGAGGCTTGGGCAAGTAGTGTGGGGTGTACGGAGCTGTTGGCCAGGGTTGGGGTAGCCAGGAGGAAAGCATGGCCAGCTGTAGAGAAATGCTTATTGAAATTATCGATTATTATGGATTTATCAGTGGTGAGAGTGTTTCCTAGCCTCAGTGCAGTGGGCAGCTGGGAAGAAGTACTCTTATTCTCCATGGACCTGACAGTGTCCCAGAACTTTTTGGAGTTAGAGCTACAGGATGCAAATTTATGTTTGAAAAGGCTAGCCTTTGATTCCTAACTGACTGTGTGTATTGGTTCCTGACTTCCCTGAAAGTTGCATATCGCATGAAGTATTCGATTCTAGTGCAGTACGCCACAAGATGTTTTTGTGCTGGTCGAGGGCAGTCAGATCTGGAGTGAATCAAGGGCTATATCTGTTCTTAATTCGACATTTTTTGAAAGGGGCGTGCTTATTGAAGATGGTGAGGAAATTACTTTTAAAGAAGAACCAGGTATCCTCTAATGACGGGATGAGGTCAATAACCTTCCAGAATACCCGGGCCAGGTCTATTAGAAAGGCCTGCTCACAGAAGCGTTTTAGGAAGCGTTTGACAGTGATGAGGGGTGGACGTTTGACCGCGGGCCCATAATGGATGCAGGCAATGAGGCAGTGATCGCTGAGATTATGATTGAAAACAGCAGAGGTGTATTTGGAGGGCAAGTTGGTCAGGATAATATCTATAAGGGTGCCCATGTTTATGGATTTAGGGTTGTACCTGGTCGGTTCCTTGATAATTTGAGTGAGATTGAGGGCATCCAGCTTAGATTGTAGGATGGTCGGGGTGTTAACATATCCCAGTTTAGGTCACCTAACAGAACGAACTCTGAAGATAGATGGGGGGCAATCAATTCACATATGGTGTCCAGGGCACAGCTGGGAGATGAGGGGGGTCTATAAACAGGCGGTAACAGTGAGAGACTTATTTCTGGAGAGATGGATTTTTAAAATTAGCAGCCGAACTGTTTGGGCATAGACCTGGAAAGTATGACAGAACTTTGCAGGCTATCTCTGCAGTAGATTTCAACTCCTCCCCCTTTGGCAGTTCTATCTTGACGTTGTAGTTGGGGATGTAAATCTCAGAATTGTTGTTGGCCTTCCTAAGCCAGGATTCAGACACGGCAAGGACATCAGAGTTGGCGGAGTGTGCTAAAGCAGTGAATAAAACAAATTTAGGGAGGAGGCTTCTGATGTTAACATGCATGACACCAAGGCTTTTACGGTTACAGAAGTCAACAAATGAGAGCGCCTGGGGACACACAGTGCCCGGGTTAACCTCTACATCACCCGAGGAACAGAGGAGGAGTAGGATGAGTGTACGGCAAAAGGCTATCAAAACTGGTCCTATAGTGCGTTGGGGACAGAGAATAAAAGGAACAGATTTCTGGGCGTGGTAGAATAGATTCAGGGCATAATGTACAGACAGGGGTATGGTAGGGTGTGGGTACAGTGGAGGTAAACCTAGGCATTGAGTGACGATAAGAGAGTTTGCATCTCTGGAGGCACTATTTATGCTAGGTGAGGTCACCCCATGTGTTGGAGGTGGGACGAAAGAGGTATCTGAGGCATGTTGAGTGGGGCTAGGAGCTCCGCAATAAAATAAAACAATGATAACTTCCATAAACAACAGTATAAGAGGCATATTGACAGAGGGAGACATAAAGCGAGGCATAAAGCAATCAGAGCTAGTTTAAGACAACAATGGGTAAGACAGCAACAGCTAATCAGCTAAGACAACAACAACAGGTAAAATGGCGATGAATGGGCAGAGATGGTCAGTTAACTACACACAGGGCCTGAGTTCGAAGCTGGGGCCGACAGATAAACAAAAAAACTAAATGGAGTACAGTGATTAATGAACAGTCCAGCAGGCATCAGCTATGTAGCCAGGTGATCATAGGGTCCAGTGAACAGCAATAGATGAAACAGGGAAGTCGTTACTACGCTAGCAACCGGGAGACACAGCGTTCATAAAGTTAGCAGGCGGTTGCCAGCGGAAGCGTCTTCACCGACGTCCGGCTAAGGCCGGTTGAGGGCACATCGGACGGAATTACGTCGGCAGACCAGTCGTGATGGATCGGCGGGGCTCCGTGTTGACAAAGGTTCCAGGCCAATTGGCAAAAGTGGTATTGTAGCTGGAGTAATTTAGTTTGCTTACCAGGAGATGCGCCTGGCTCGAGGCTAACTGGTGCTAGATTCGGGACAAGGGCGTTAGCCACTATAGCCACCCGGTAGCAGCTAGCTAGTTGCGATGATCCGATGCAAAGGTACAGAGCTTTCGGCAGGAATCTGGCGATGTAGTGGCTTCTAGTCTTGTTAGTGAAGAGTCTGGAAGGCATCAGCTGCATAGCCGAGTTATCATAGGGTCCACTGAGCAGGCCGGGAGATGGGCCTGGCTCAAAGGCTAGCTTCGGGGCTGGGCCACTCTGTAGCAGCTAGCTAGCTGCGAGGATCTGGAATAATGGTCCAGTAATGGAGTAATCTGGAGTAATGGTGGAGAAAAGCAGTCCAATATGCTGAGGGTTTGATATCTCGCTGTGCAGACGAACGGGTATTATCCACGGTAAAAGCAGCTGATGTCTGAGATAGGGGTTAAAGGCCGCTAGCAGTGGCTAACAATGACTATATAGCTAGTAGCTAATTAGCTGGTTAGCATCTGATAGCTAGCTTCTGATGGAGGTTCTAGCTATAAGGTCTAAAAATAGCAGATCCGTATCACATTGGGTGAGGCGGCAAACACGTCTGCACTACTACGCCATCTTGGATTCTGATTCTGATGGACAGCCAATATCCAGTGATCTGACCCCAAAGACAAAGGTTTAATAATAAATACAGGATGTCTGAATTGAAAAAACACCACTCTACATTTTTTATGGAAATGTATTTCTGCATGCCATTAAAAATGAATGAGAACGAGGCTCACCTCTGAGGTCCCGGGGTCCTTTGATTTGTCTCTTTGACCAGGGGACAGAGCCTGCCTGGGTTAGACCTAGCTGGAAGAAGGGTAGGGTGGGAGTAGGGGGCCCATTGAGTGATGGAAGGGTAAGGGGGAGGGGGCTTGACAGACCGAGGCCCTCCACTGACCAGCCGAATGGCGTACGATCCTAATGCCACGAGAATCCACAGCTGGAAAGAGAAAGAGAGAGAGAACTTCTGGGATGGCCCCAGCCAGTGTTTAACTGTGTGATTTACTCCACACCTTATTGCCTCCAATGGGAGGAATATTGCTGATGGGAAAGATAAAATGAGATTGGTGCGAGTGGGGCGAGCAGGGCCAGGGCAGGAATTAGGGCCCTGTCCGAGCGGCCTGAATGGGGTTGGGGGAAATGTGGATGTGCATTAACCTGACGGGGCCTCCTTTAATAGGGTCTGGGTCTTAAACTGATATATCAATTTCCCTCCATGTGGAAGACTTCAAAGCATAGAGCTCATTCCTGCTGCTGGTGTCTGCCCTCCATCAATCTCTGATGGGCTATGGGCATCATCACCTCCGAGCCAGACACAGACCAGGCTAGAGACAGCCAGTAAGGAGCTCTGTTCAACTATAGGGTCAATCACTGGTTCTGTCCAGCGACATTCAATCAGGTTGGTGGTTCATATGGTCGTCTTGAACTATACACCCAATCAGAATGCATAAACAGAGCCAATAGGAGTTGAAATGTAGGTCAAACTCAGTCAACCCAATCTGAGATAATATGATGAATAAAAGAATACAGGTAACTGGCAAAATAAAGAAAACACTTCAGCAAATGAGGGATACAAAGTATAGAGAAAGCAGGTGCTTCCATCCACACAGGTGTAGTTCCTTAGTCAATTTATCAGTTAACATTGCATCATGCTTAGGGTCATGTATAACAATTCCCAGTTATGAAACATTATGGGAGATTCTGGAGTGGCACCGGAGACAGCGTCTTCCACCACCATCAACAAAACACCAAATGATGAAACTACTCATGAAATAATCGTGTCGCATCCCTCCAATAGAGTTCCAGACACCTGTAGAATCTATGCCAATGAGCACTGAAGATGTTCTGGTGGCTTGTGGTGGCCCAACGCCCTATTAAGACACTTTATGTTGGGGTATCCTTTATTCTGGCAGGTTCATGTACGTCAGTCTTGTTCAGTAATCAGGATGAAGAAGTTATTGAAGACAGACACTCCCTAGTCTGACAGCATCCATGTCCAAAATTTCACAATAAAGTATAAATTAGCAATGAAACCCATTACACTTTAATTCTGCAGTCATTGCTGGTGACAGACAGAAACATAAAGACCCAGTCCTGCATGGCAAAGCACCTTCAAGTTCATTGCTACTGTTTGTATAGTGAAATTCTAACAACAGAGGTAGACAGACAAGCCCTGCGACTGCTCTGTTTGGTCTACCGTCTCTGTTCTGTGAAATCATATCAAAACAGCTCCTTCTCCCAGCACAAGCCCTCCAGGGCTCTGATGTCACTTCCAGTGGAACACCGCGCTGAAGACTGACACATGCTTCACACAGGTGCAAAAAGAAACAGCCTTTTGTTTTAGCCGACGTTTCCCACTTTTAAGCTAACTTGTTTTGTCAAAATAATTCCCGCAGAAATTAAACGACACATAGTCAGTCAAAACTATTTTCTACATCTGCCACAACAAAACTAATTCAGTTGTACAGGCTGACTCTGTGTAGTCCTGTATTTAAATTCTGTCTTCTGTTATAACATAGAATGTGTTTCAGGAAGTTGGTGCACTGTGCTCAGCCATGGGATAGGGGTAGGACATGTACCAGACATGCTGGTTTTTTCCAGTTCCATCATTGATATACCTCTGACAAAGATCATACATCAACTTCCATCAGCGTCATCCAGATATTTCATCATAACCAAACAATGTATGGAGTTAATAAATACTGGTATATAATTCAAGCAGTGTTGATAGGGATTTAGTGTGGCGAATAAATGTTCATTCTGCATCAGCTTTTTACTCACTGAGTTTTGAAGCCCCTTAACAAACCTTCACAGAGAAACATGACACAGACCAGACATCTGTTAGGCATTAGGAGTCTGAGAACACACTTAAACGGGAAAGACTTACATTTGAAGAATCCGATTTAGGTGAGATTACGAGTGGAGTGGTGGAATAAAGAAAGTCCATATTGTCAGAGAGAGAGAGAGAGAGAGAGAGAGAGAGAGAGAGAGAGAGAGAGAGAGAGAGAGAGAGAGAGATTCTTTCAGCCTCTCTAGCTAGTGATCAGAGCTATCATTTAGACAGAGAACAAAGACTTGGTAAATACTTAAGGAAGAGAAGGAGAGGGGTCTAACATGTGAGTTGAGGAGTGAAGTGAGTGTGAGGAGTGGGGCGGTGCGTGCTAAAGGAGCTGGCTGGTGTGGGGTACAGTTTGGTGCTGCGGAGCAGACAAGATCTATGAATACAGATCAGCGGAGATGTGAGGGAATTTTACAGCAGGTATTGTCTGTCACTCACCCTGTCTGGCTGTGTGATCAACACCTCCTCGACGGCTGTTTCATCTTCTACCTCTCTCTCACACACATACACACTCACAAACATGCACACCACACACACACACACTGAGACACTGAGACACACACATACCCTCCCCCAACTCCAGCAGGAGAGACCTGGTGCTGGGGCGTGCCCTTGCCAAAAAGTGACAGGTGTTCAGATCGGAACTCCAAAAATCAAAGGGACATTATTCCTATTATATGTTATGATATACTGCTTACTGTCTGGCTTTGCATTCATAGCTTTCCACAGACATATGGATATGGGTTAGTGAATATACAGTGACATCCACATTCAAGTATATAAAATTATAAATATCTCTCAAGTGAAAATACCTGAAGTACTGTAAAGTTTCATCTAGAGTATAAATTATGGTTTATCTTTTTACTTACATTGTGTTCTTGTAGTCCCGAAGGGGAGAACAACTTTGCTAGCCGTGAGTGGGGATAGCCTGAAGCCCTCTCTCACTCTGTGAATTCTGCCTGCAGTGAACAAAACACAGAAACATTTTACTGGAAAACAAAACTTGCAACCTTGTGTAATAAACAAGCCTTGAATATGTTCACTCAGTTCAGTAACATATAAAATATAACGTAGAGCTAAACACTAAAATGCTACACAGGTAACATCTAACTACTTCCAGTGCTGAGATACTACCCATATAACGAGTGTACTATGTAGACAACTGGCCTAATCAAAGTTACAGTAATGTACACTGAACAAAAGAGACCTTTTGGTATCCGGTCCCGACACAACCAATCTGCCTGAACAAGTGTTTTTGTTTGTGTGGGAGTGTCAGTGTTGATTTCTAGGGTCCGTCAGGACAGAGAGCTAACCACACATCAACCTGCCCAACTGTTCAATGGCGAGGCTCCACAAATGGGAAAGCAAAACAGGCCCAGTTCTCCATCAGCTAAGTGCATCAGACAGCTGTTGTGTGGTGGATGGAGTGTGTCGTTAATTCTGTAAATAAGGGCTTCCTGAGTGGCACAGCGGTCTAAAGCCCTGCATCTCAGTGCTAGAGGCGTCACTACAGATCCGGGTTCGATCCCAGGCTGTAACTGAGCTGGTTACGACCGGGAGACCAATGAGGCGGTGCACAATTGGCCCAGCGTCGTCCGGATTAGGGGAGGATTTGGGAGGGTGAGATGTTCTTGCCCCATCGCGCTCTAGAGACTCCTTGTGGCGGCCGGGCGCCTGCATGCTGACTTGGGTCGCCAGCTGGACAGTGTTTCCTCCTACACATTGGTGCAGCTGGCTTCTGGGTTACGCAAGCAGTGTGGCTTGGCGGGGTAATGTTTCGGAGGACACATGGCTCTCGACCTTCACCTCTCCCGAGTCCGTACAGGAGTTGCAGCGATGGGACAAGACTGTAACTACCAATTGGGGAGAAAAAGGGGTAAAAAGTACAAATCTGACAATATACCAGGTTTCCCTCATGTGTCTGAGAATCACCCACTCAGGCCACATTTAGGAAACAAGTGTCCCCACCCCCACCATAATATAATACGGCAGTGGAGAATCAAATCTAGACTTTTGTTCTCCCAAAATCCAAATATACTACACAACATATTTTTGTTTTATGTAAATATGCATGAACTTCTCAACAAATGTCAGTGATTGTTGATGTACAGTGTTAACTTGTAACACGTTTTGTCCAAACCTCTGCTTTGCTCTTCAAAGGATCCACTGCAGCATTCAAACGGATGGTTTAGCACTTGCTCTGTCCTCTCTCAAGTTCAAACAGTCTGCAACAGTGAGGAAACTTGCTTTAGTTGTTCTTTTCAAGGCTATCCATTTACTTTTCTTTTTTTCTTTTCCACATTATTTGCTGGGCTGGAGGAGAAAGGAGAGCAGCCGTACGGTCAGTGGTTACACACAATGGGGCACTGGGAGCAGACTTGGGGCGGAAGGGCACTGTTAGTGGACACTGGGATAGGGGGTATGAGGGCACTGTTAGTGGACACTAGGATGGGGGGAAGGAGGGCACTGTTAGTGGACACTGGGATAGGGGGAAGGAGGGCACTGCTAGTGGACACTGGGATAGGGGGGAAGGAGGGCACTGTTAGTGGACACTGGGATAGGGGGAAGGAGGGCACTGTTAGTGGACACTGGGATAGGGGGAAGGAGGGCACTGTTAGTGGACACTGGGATAGGGGGAAGGAGAGCACTGTTAGTGGACACTGGGATAGGGGGAAGGAGGGCACTGTTAGTGGACACTGGGATAGGGGGAAGGAGAGCACTGTTAGTGGACACTGGGATAGGGGGAAGGAGGGCACTGTTAGTGGACACTGGGATAGGGGGAAGGAGGGCACTGTTAGTGGACACTAGGATAGAGGGAAGGAGGACACTGTTAGTGGACACTGGGATAGGGGGAAGGAGGGCACTGTTAGTGGATATTGGGATGGGGGGAAGGAGGGCACTGTTAGTGGATATTGGGATAGGGGGAAGGAAGGCACTGTTAGTGGACACTGGGATAGGAGGAAGGCACTGTTAGTGGACACTGGGGTGGGGGGAAGGAAGGCACTGTTAGTGGACACTCGGATAGGGGGGAGGGCACTGTTAGTGGACACTCGGATAGGGGGAAGGAAGGCACTGTTAGTGGACACTGGGATAGGGGGAAGGAAGGCACTGTTAGTGGACACTCGTATAGGGGGAAGGAAGGCACTGTTAGTGGACACTCGGATAGGGGGAAGGAAGGCACTGTTAGTGGACACTCGGATAGGGGGAAGGAAGGCACTGTTAGTGGACACTGGTATAGGAGGAAGGAAGGCACTGTTAGTGGACACTGGGATAGGGGGAAGGAAGGCACTGTTAGTGGACACTGGTATAGGAGGAAGGAAGGCACTGTTAGTGGACACTGGGGTGGGGGGAAGGAAGGCACTGTTAGTGAACACTCGGATAGGGGGGAGGGCACTGTTAGTGGACACTGGGGTGGGGGGAAGGAAGGCACTGTTAGTGGACACTGGTATAGGAGGAAGGAAGGCACTGTTAGTGGACACTGGGGTGGGGGGAAGGAGGGCACTGTTAGTGGACACTGGGATAGGGGGAAGGAGGGCACTGTTAGTGGACACTCGGATAGGGGGAAGGAAGGCACTGTTAGTGGACACTGGTATAGGAGGAAGGAAGGCACTGTTAGTGGACACTCGTATAGGGGGAAGGAAGGCACTGTTAGTGGACACTAGGATAGGGGGAAGAAAGGCACTGTTAGCAGGCAATGCCCTGAACTTTGGGGCTCTGCCAGGTTCTTGTTATGAGCGGTTAGCACTGTGGCGACGCAATATGGGCCAATGACTGGTCTCAGAACAACAAATATCACCAGGGATTCTGGGAAAGACAGAAAGTTGCAGAAAGTTCCATTGGCAGTTATTGAGATCATTATGAATTGTTGCTGTACCTTTGGAACTATGGTTTCTCTCAATCTCTACCACTCTCTATCTCACTCTCTCCCCTTCTCTCAGGCCAATGTTTTTTTTTCTCTCTCGTTTTCAGGCAGTAGGCTTTCGCTCATTTCTTGCTGTCCCAACGCAACTCAGGCTATTTGGGGAAATTAAATAACCTGAGGATTAAACTACTTTAGGAACCCCAATTAACATATTTCCCACTGTTGGGAAATGTTGCCTGAAGTAGAATGGACAGTAATTTTACGCATGGATTTTCTTCACCCTAATTCTTCAATTTTTAATAATCCTGAGATTAAATTGTTTTATGGGATGGTGGAGGCTTTTCAATGTTCTTTTAACAAGTGAACTACTAAGAATTGAATTTCAGAAATTTCAGCTAATATACTGGTTTAAATCAGTTTTACACGCTTGTTATATTGTGCATGCAGAACATGATTTACAGCCAGAAACCATTAGGCTTCTATTTTAAATCTAACTTTAATGGCCACATTATCACACATAAAGCCTTTATACAACAAGTCAGATACACGCTGAATAAATGCCTTCAGAGTACCCTATGGTGAGAGTGTCACAACACTGGGAGATTACAGATTATACAACAAGTCAGATACTGAATAAATGCCTTCAGAGTGTGTTGACCCTATGGTGAGAGTGTCACAACACTGGGAGATTACAGATTATACAACAAGTCAGAGAGTGTGTTGACCCTATTGACACAACACTGGGAGATCACAGTTTATACAACAAGTCAGATAATAAATGCAAACCCTATGGTGAGTGTCACAACACTGGGAGATTACAGTTTATACTGAATAATAAATGCCTTCAGAGTGTGTTGACCCTATGGTGAGAGTGTCACAACACTGGGAGATTACAGTTTATACAACAAGTCAGATACAAGCTGAATAAATGCCTTCAGAGTGTGTTGACCCTATGGTGAGAGTGTCACAACACTGGGAGATTACAGTTTATACAACAAGTCAGATACACGCTGAATAAATGCCTTCAGAGTGTGTTGACCCTATGGTGAGAGTGTCACAACACTGGGAGATTACAGTTTATACAACAAGTCAGATACACGCTGAATAAATGCCTTCAGAGTGTGTTGACCCTATGGTGAGAGTGTCACAACACTGGGAGATTACAGTGGATTGTGTATCTGCCCAAGGCCTATATCTGACAACAGTCATTCTGGATGAATATACCATTTAGAGTGGTAATTGCCTGTGTAGTCCCCTCTGGTGTCTAATCCAAGAGATGAATTTCTGTTGAGGCCAGATGTGTTACATTGTGAAAACATTTAGCTCCCTGTCCAAAGTTAGTACATTTTAATTACCACTATGTTGTCATTCCTCAAGCCTCCACTATATACACAGAAAACAGGGTTCAGATTCCAAATCCAATCTCTAAAGAACCTTCTTTGACTCCCTTTCTAAATCCCGCTGTGCATGAAGATCAAAGTCTTGTGATGTTGGGATAACCCTTATTACTTCTCATTAGCTGGTAACCTGATGCATTTTGAAAAGTCCAGCAGTTGCTGTGGTCAGCTGTTGATGCCTGAGCTAGCTAGCTACATATGGACCAATCAGTGGTAAAGATGAGGATCGAGGAGAATCCCCAAGCCAGATAGTGGAGTATCCAGGCAAGGTGGCCTAGCGTACCGTAAACTCCAGTTGACTGTCACCTCAAGCCCTCAAACCATTAGGGACAGTTAAAGATGGGGTTGGTCGTAGGTCTTCCATGGCCCTCCTGCCATCCTCTACCACAGCCACAGCTCATTAAGACTCCATAGCCTCCCTCTCTAGAACACTACAACACACCACTGAAGCCATTACTGTAAAGTCAATGTCTAATTAAAGTAGGAATAAACAAGGGCTTTTCTCTCCCTTGGTCCCTTTTTGCTCCCCTTTTCTCTGTGTCGCTCTCTTTTCTCTCTCTCTCAATCTCTCACCTCACTCTCTCTTTCTCTCTCTCAAAGTGGGGGTGATTCTCATTTGTTCCCAGTGAGACCATCAGCGATGGACAACGTCCCATGGTCTAATTAGAAACCTAAATACTTTGAGTAATGCCTAACCCATGGGAGTTCAACTGCCATATCTCTTCTGCATGCCCTATGTGGAAGGACCCCTCCGGTCCCCCAGACCACTGGGGTGTCTCAGTGAAATACACCAGCCTGCTCCCCTCAGCTCCCCACAGCTGTCTTCTACAGACACTGCACTTAAGACAGCATTGCTTTCATAGCTAAAATAGACATTTGTGTCCTAAGTGGTACTACATGGCTAATGCAAAATATTTAATTCCCCTGGGTACTAATTATGGATGAGTACTAGCAACACGGATTCCTTTTTTTCACTTCAAATAACAACTGTAAAAGCAATTTGAGCATTTTTCAATGAATTAAACACATAGTCTTCCAGTAACCTCCTCTCATTTTGCTCTCCAGGACCGTAGCTAATTTGTGCAGAATAGAAAGACGAAAAATAGAAAGGCAGTAAAGAAAAGTGTTTTCATCTTTTTAAAATATGCCTCAAGAAAGGATTTAACACGCAAAGAGACACACCATTTTTTCCTGAGAATTTAAAATGATCATTGCATTTTATACTTTTTTTAAACCCTGAAGTATCTTGTGTAGTTTTGTAGAATTATGAACCCATATCAGATCGTTGTTAGCATGAGCAGCCAGCTCCCATTATGTTATCAAAGCCTGCTGAGATAGTCTGGTCGTGAAGCTAATCCCGCCTGTATTTTTAGTCGCAACCCACTGATGAAGTGAAATTACTACATCAACGATAAAA
Organism: Oncorhynchus keta; assembly: GCF_023373465.1. Classification (NCBI taxonomy): domain Eukaryota; kingdom Metazoa; phylum Chordata; class Actinopteri; order Salmoniformes; family Salmonidae; genus Oncorhynchus; species Oncorhynchus keta. Next base: position 80,584,695 of record NC_068422.1, read on the forward strand.
TAGAGATTTCTGAAAACCCTTTACAATATCACAGCTACTGTCACGACTTCCACCGAAGTCGGTTCCTCTCCTTGTTCGGGTGCCGTTTAGCGGTCGAAGTCGCCGGTCTTCTAGCCATCGCCGATCCACCTTTCATTTTCCATTTGTTTTGTCTTGTTTTCCCACACACGTGGTTTTCATTTCCCTCATTACTTGTATTTAACCTTCTGTTCCCCCCATGTCTGTGTGTGTGAAATGGTTTGTTGTAAGTGCTTGTGCACATTGTGACTGGTGCACGACGGGTTTTGTACCCATATTTTGTTATTCTGGATGCCGTTGGTTTTGATAATTAAACTGCTCTGGTTATTACCCAGTTCTGCTCTCCTGCGTCTGACTTCCCTGCCACCAGTTACGCACCCCTTACAGCTAGACATTCCAATTAAGCTCTGTAAGTTTAGTGGTGTAATGGCATACAATATCTTGCAAATGTACTTTTGAAATTAAGATAATGATAGACATTTTACATTGTACTACATGCTAAAATAATCACTACTCTCTAAATGGATATGCCGTATGGCAAGCTAAAAAATGATATCTATTGCCCCGGGAAAGACCTACAGTACTTCCCCCCAAAACCTCACCACAATGGTCAGTCAATGAATGACAGAGAATGATCAAATAAGAAGAACACACCAGAAAAAGTTTGCAAAAATCAAATCAACGTCTTGTACAGTACCTTGCAAAAGTATTCATCCCCCTTGGCATTTTTCCTATTTTGTTGCATTACAACCTGGAATTTAAGTAGATTTTTATTTGGATTTAATGTAATGGACATACACAAAATAGTGCAAATTGATGGAGAAAAAAAAACTTGTTTAAAAGAAATTATCCCCAAAAATAAACTGAAAAGTGATGTGTGCATATGTATTCCTCCCCTTTGCTATGAAGCCCCTAAATACGATCTGGTGCAACCAATTACCTTCAGAAGTCACATAATAATTTTAATAAAGTCCACCTGTGTGCAATATACTGTAAGTGTCACATGATCTGTCACACGATCTGTCACATGATCTCAGTATATATACGATACACCTGTTCTGAAAGGCCCCAGAGTCTGCAACACCACTAAGCAAGGGGAACCACCAAGCAAGCAATACCATTAAGACCAAGACGTTCTCCAAACAGGTCAGGGACAAAGTTGTGGAGAAGTACAGATCAGGGTTGGGTTATAAAAAAATATCAGAAACTTTGAACATCCCACAGAGCACCATTAAATCCATTATTTAAAATGTTTAAGAATATGGCACCACAACAAACCTGCCAAGAGAGGGCCGCCCACCAAAACTCACAGACCAGGCAAGGAGGGCAATAATCAGAGATGCAACAAAGAGACCAAAGATAACCCTGAAGGAGCTGCAAAGCTCCACAGCGGAGATTGGAGTATCTGTCCACAGGACCACTTCTGTACACTCTACAGAGCTGGGCCTTATGGAAGAGTGGACAGAAAAAAAGCCATTTCTAAAAGGAAAAATAAGCAAACACATTTGGTGTTCGCCAAAAAGCATATGGGAGACTCCCGAAACATATGGAAGAAGGTACTCTGGTCAGATGAGACTAAAATTGAGCTTTTTGCCCATCAAAGAAAACGCTTTGTCTGGGGCAAACCCAACACCTCTCATCTCCCCGAGAACACCATCCACACAGTGAAACATGGTGGTGGCAGCAACATGCTGTGGGGATGTTTTTTATTGGCAGGGACTGGGAAACTAGTCAGAATTGAAGGTATGATGGATGGCGCTAAATACAGGGAAATTCAGTCTTCCAGAGATTTGAGACTGGGACGGAGGTTCACCTTCCAGCAGGACAATGACCCTAAACATACTGCTAAAGCAACTCTCGAGTGGTTTAAGGGGAAACATTTAAATGTCTTGGAATGGCCTTGTCAAAGCCCAGGCCTCAATCCAATTGAGACTATGAGGTATGACTTAAAGATTGCTGTACACCAGTGGAAACGCATCCAACTTGAAGGAGCTGGAGCAGTTTTGCCTTGAATGGAAAAAACTCCCAGTGGCTAGATGTGCCAAGCTTATAGAGACACACCCCAAGAGACTTGCAGCTGTAATTGCTGCAAAAGGTGGCTTTACAAAGTATTTACTTTTTGGGGGGAGGGGTGAATAGCTATGCACGCTCAAGTTTTCTGTTTTTTTGTCTTGTTTCTTTTTTGTTCCACAATAAAAAATATTCTGCATCTTCAAAGTGGTAGGCATGTTGTGTAAATCAAATTATAAGGCAACAAAATAGGAAAAATGCCAAGGAGAGGGTGAATACTTTCGCAAGCCACTGTATGGCGTCCCACCGTCCACTGTACAGCTGGTGTGTGTGTGTGTGTGTGTGTGTGTGTGTGTGTGTGTGTGTGTGTGTGTGTGTGTGTGTGTGTGTGTGTGTGTGTGTGTGTGTGTGTGTGTGTGTGTGTGTGTGTGTGTGTGTGTGTGTGTGTGTGTGTGTGTGTGTGTGTGTGTGTGTGATTATACTCTGAGACAGGACAGGGGCAACCAGGCGGTGATCCTGGCACACCCAGCCTCTCATAAAGGCTCCTGTCATGGCAGGAGATCAGAGGCAGCCCGTGAAATCCAGCTAATAGTCATTATGAGATCCCCTTCCTTCTCCTTCCCTCTCCCTGTTCTGTACTCCCTACCTGCTCTGCTCTCCAGTCAGCTTCCTCTCCCTGCTCTGTACTCCCTACCTGCTCTGCTCTCCAGTCAGCTTCCTCTCCCTGCTCTGTACTCCCTACCTGCTCTGCTCTCAAGTCAGCTTTCTCTCCCTGCTCTGTACTCCCTACCTGCTCTGCTCTCCAGTCAGCTTTCTCTCCCTGCTCTGTACTCCCTACCTGCTCTGCTCTCCAGTCAGCTTCCTCTCCCTGCTCTGTACTCCCTACCTGCTCTGCTCTCCAGTCAGCTTCCTCTTCCTGCTCTGTACTCCCTACCTGCTCTGCTCTCCAGTCAGCTTCCTCTCCCTGCTCTGTACTCCCTACCTGCTCTGCTCTCCAGTCAGCTTCCTCTCCCTGCTCTGTACTCCCTACCTGCTCTGCTCTCCAGTCAGCTTTCTCTCCCTGCTCTGTACTCCCTACCTGCTCTGCTCTCCAGTCAGCTTCCTCTCCCTGCTCTGTACTCCCTACCTGCTCTGCTCTCCAGTCAGCTTCCTCTTCCTGCTCTGTACTCCCTACCTGCTCTGCTCTCCAGTCAGCTTCCTCTCCTGCTCTGTACTCCCTACCTGCTCTGCTCTCCAGTCAGCTTCCTCTCCCTGCTCTGTACTCCCTACCTGCTCTGCTCTCCAGTCAGCTTCCTCTTCCTGCTCTGTACTCCCTACCTGCTCTGCTCTCCAGTCAGCTTCCTCTCCCTGCTCTGTACTCCCTACCTGCTCTGCTCTCCAGTCAGCTTCCTCTCCCTGCTCTGTACTCCCTACCTGCTCTGCTCTCCAGTCAGCTTTCTCTCCCTGCTCTGTACTCCCTACCTGCTCTGCTCTCCAGGCAGCTTCCTTTCACATTGCATTTGTATCGTGTCGTCTTATCAGCCTTCACACAGATAGAGGACACATCACACACAGTAGACAGACAACCTCCTTAGTAAAAAGCCATCATTGTAAATAAGAATTAGTTCTTAACTGACTTGCCTAGTTAAAAAAAGTAAATAAGGAGAGAGAGAGACAGAGAGAGAGGGGAGGCGAGGGGGTTAAAGTAATATTCTGGGATGCTGGGGTTTTAAAACAATATGAGCAGTAAATTGTAGAAATAATCCAAACACAAAGTGGTAATTCAACCCTGAAGTGAAACCATTGAAAACCCTAAAAATAATCCCCAGTACTGTTATTTTTCTCTAATGTAAAATTAATGTCTGTAGTCCTTTGTAGAGCATTCTAGCATGCGTCCCCTGTGCTCAGCTCTGCAGGGTGAACACTCCGGACCCTGTGTGCTCATTCACTCCTGGGCCCAGTCAATAAGGCTATTTCTGATCTCCGGATGGCTAAGGTTTCAAAGCCTGCTTAAATGGGCGCCCACAAAGCCGGAAGCACCAACCTCAGTCAGCCCTCTCCTCCTCTCCTCTCCCGCATGGAGGACCTTTCTCTAAATATTGAGAGGGAGGCTCAGCTTCCAGCCCATGGTAAAGGGGGAGGAGGGAGGGAGAGAGAGAGAGAGCGTGAGAAAGAGTGAGATAGAGAGAGTGAAAGAGAGAGAGAAAGAGAGAGCGAGAGAGCGAGAGAGAGAGAGAGAGAGAGAGAGGGGGGGGGACAGGCTCCCCCACAGCTCCCACCACACACACCCGGCATGGTGACGACAGACAGGGAAGCGCAGTTCAGGGCTCCCGGTGCTAAACTCTGAACGGCAAACGTTTGGCAGAGTAATTACACGCCACAGTGCACTGGGAGTGATTAGTGATAGTTGTCTGTTAAAAGTGCTTGGAGGCTCAGAGAACCCTTTATGTGCCACGGTTGCCTTCCCCTCCACTAATGTTTAGGTTTCATTTGCATCAGGGAGGAAGGAGTCACATGTCAACACAAATAAAGCACGTCTATAAAAGAACAGTATCGTTCATATCCTATTTTATGCAAATGTCAGTACAGTATTTTCAAACAAGATTACATTTACTTCAATAATATGTTTCCTTCAATACCTTCAACAAAACAATTTACACTTTTCCACTTAACTGAGTCGTATCTGCAGAACTATGTCACATCTATAGAACTATACTAGGCCTGGGGATTGTTTTGGTCTGGATCAAAATAAATGTCACAAAGTGGGTATTCCACTCTGAAGGCGTCTCCATTGCCAGGTCATGTCACGCTCCGGTGCGTTGCCGTCAACACACTCAGGTGGCGTAGCGGCAGCCGAGCCTGCAGCCTGCCTTTCCTTTGATCTCCCTGCTGTGTTTACCTTAGCTGGTTAGCTATGGCGTCTCAGTCTTAGTCACTACGGCATGCAGCAGATGTGCCTGTAAGCAGCTGAAAGGTGAGTAGCACTCACAGATAGCTAGTGCGCCCAGTTGTTAAACACATCACAGAGAAATAAGGGGGGAAAGGAGAGAGTCATGATGGGGATGGACTATGGGATTATTGACACCACCTGATAATTCCTAAACCACAACACACACACTGGGCCTTGAGCTGAGAGTCGGGTGGCAAAGGGAAACAAACGCACCCCATGGACATCCACTGGGGAGGAAAAAATACCTGAGGGGTTTGACTAGGGGATTGAGAGGACAGAAGACAGTACCTGTGGTGGAAGCCTCTCCAGAACGGCACCAGGTGTGAGGCATTAAGGAGAGGAGCTCTGCATCTGGCTCTATCACCCAGGGCCCAGGGCGGTGTGTCAGGTGCTGTGTGCTGTCGGTCTCTCAAAAAAGGGCCTGACTGAGAAGCCAAATTGATTACAAAGACAACAATGTGGACAATGATTTCAAGTGTACTATTGCCTCTGTTTACACAGTGTACAACAATTTACTAAACATAGCTTATTACTGATGTACAATAAAAACAATATCCAGAGAGATGTGATTATACAGACAACAACGCCTACATCACATTCTGCTGTCAGTTTACACCTGGCACTTCCTCACACTAATCATACAGCACAGTGTGTTAAAGCTGCTGGCTGGTGGTTATTGTCCTGAAACAAAAACCCACTGTAATGAATACAGAGAACACAGCACCAGTGTTGCACTGGAATACATACTTCATTACAGAGAAGAAAACCATGTGGGCATTGTTGTTTCTGCAGATTATACATGACACAGAACAGAGGGGTAAGACTGTAAGACGAGTAAGTGTATCACAGGCAGTGGGAGAGGTAACTCTAGACCTCAGAGCTGGGAGAGAGAAGGAGAGGGAGAATGCGACTGGGCACGTGTGGAATGCAGAGTGGCGGGGAGAGAGAGCAATCTACATTTCAAATGTTCAAGGATGTTTCCATTTTGTGTTTATGAAACATGGCTGCTAGGACTACAAAGGTAAGAGGATATAGCATCAAAGGCCTCCCTTAGAAAACACAAAAAAAGCAACATTGCTGCACTGAAATGTACAGCAGAACATACTACTCCTCCTCCTCCACTCTACTCTGGTCTTTAACCATTTGATTACAGTGTACAGGCCTCAAATCAAGGCCCTGCAATCCATTTTCTCACTGTAACCTACCGCTGGGTCTGTAGTGGGTTTAATGTAGGAGGTAGACAGACAGAACTTGTCCGAGTGGCTATAGGCAGAAGGAGAGAGAGAGATTGAGAGTGAGAGTGAGAGTGAGAGTGAGAGTGAGAGTGAGAGTGAGAGAGAGAGAGAGAGAGAGAGAGAGAGAGAGAGAGAGAGAGAGAGAGAGAGAGAGAGAGAGAGAGAGAGAGAGAGAGAGAGAGAGAGAGAGAGAGAATCAGAGAGAGAAAAAAACAGAGTGAGAAACACACATAGAGAGAGAGAGACAGAAAGAAAGAGAGAGAGAGATGGTGTTCTGTTCTGGATGAAAAGACCTCATTTAAGGAAACAAAAGACATAATGGAAGGGGGTGTGTGGGAAAGAACGAGGACAAAGTGCTGATGTGAGTCCAAAATGGCACCCTATTGCCGATATAGTGCTCTACTTTTGACCAAAGCCCTATTCTCTATTAGTCCACTACTTTTAACCGAAGTAGTGCACTACATAGGGCATAGGGTGCCATCTCAAACACAGTCCTGTAGCCCTACTGTAAGTGCAGCCAGTGACCGACACCAGGTGGAGCCTGCCTGTCTGTTGACGGTCAGGGTAATATTGTTTACAAGCTCCCTCAGCAGAATCCCACTGCCCTCCTCCAACCATCAGTCAGCCACAGAGTTTGCCCTCTACTTAAGGCAACAAGACTGGAATGTGTTCACTTCAGCATTACAAGCCTATTAAAATACACTTTTAATTATGCTACAATCTCTCCAGGGATCATTTATTTTCATCTCCTCCTCTCTTGAACTGTGTGTTCTTTGACATCTGCACCAAGAGATCAACAGCACAACTGGAACTGGGAACTAGCATGTGTTGTTTTCTCACTAGCTCCAATTAAAGGGCATGTTGACAGATTATAGTACGTAGCTGCTGCTGCTACTGGTACGGCTGGTAGTAGTTTGTGCTCCAAACTAGTAGGGTGAGGAGGAAGGGTAGGCTGTTGATGGGGGAGAAGAATGATGAGGAGAGAGGGGTGAGGATGGGGGGGGGGTGAAGAGGGTGGGGAGGGAAGAAGAGGGGGCTGATGGGATGAGAAGAAAGGGGGATTATGGGAGATATCTCAGGTACACAACATAACCAGGCAGCCCTGGGGGGTTAATGTGTTTACACTACCTGGGCTGTGATCTATCATCAACCTCATCAGCTTCTATTACCCTTCACATACATAACCAAGCAGCATCTCTAACGTCTTACCCAACCGCCAATCCACAACTCTCACTCACAAAATGTCTATTAGATTAGTAAAATGCTAATATCCAGGGTACAACTCACTTCCCCACTGCCGCTGTGCCTTTTCAAGGCGTTTCAGGTTGAACACCTCACAGCTTCAAAGGAGTTGTCATATATATGCATATGAAATGGAAACAACATGGAACCTATAGCATTATCATAACAAGTCCTCCATAATAGTTGTTTACTTATATCTGCTAAGACAACAGACAGACATTCCCTCTGATCCTGAATCAGTTTACCTACACCAGTGAGAGGCGTAGAAATGGGGGATGAATACAGTACACTTCATCAGCATGGGCCATCTGAGATCTTTAGGCTAACAACACAACTGGTAAGCGGATCATCATAAGTCTATAATGTGCATAAAATGTACATTATTTCTCCCACAGTGCACACAATAGCATAGTAACAGTGATGGCATGGGTTCACCACAGAGCAGAGCCCATGCAGTCAGGCTGAGGTTAGCTAGGTGCTGATGAGGGAGGTGCCTGCCTCAAAGAGCTTGTTTTCACTTTACTCAGGCTTCATTATGCCCAATCAATATTAATTTAGTCTCTAGAGCTATTGAATCATTTCTAAAATAAAATTACAGGTAATTTGTCTTGTCATGGAATAGGGTGTATTATCCCTTTAGAAAGAAAACAGAGTGGGGTGGGATGGGACGTGGTGACCCATAGAAAAGCTGGATACAACTGTAAATATATTTTTTGATAAGACATTGAAAAATCAATGTCTGCTTCCTGCAATCCGTCTCGAGCAAATCAATCATAATCTGCACAGTTGGCAGTGAGATGCAAGAGAGAGAGACAGAGAGAGACAGAGAGAGAGAGAGAGAGAGAGAGAGAGAGAGAGAGAGAGAGAGAGAGAGAGAGAGAGAGAGAGAGAGATGGAGAGATGGAGAGAGAGAGAGAGAGAGAGAGAGAGAGAGAGAGAAGAAAGGTTGGAAGGGCCCAATCTTTGTCTGAGATCTCTGATTTCTGAATGGCTTCTCATCATGGTGATAATAGGGTCATCATTTCAACACTTAGCTAACCCCAGCCCCTTCCATTCAGCCTGGGGTATAGGGCAGAGGGGAGGACAGGCTCCAGAGAAAGGGGAGTGGACTCATTCTAGCCCCATTCATCTTAATTCAGATTGGCAGACAGACACAGACAGAAGTGACCTAGAAAAGAAAATATCAAGGGGACCAACTCAGTTGAAATGTTGCCCTGGTGTATACTATAGCGATAAGTATGTTATTAAACTACTTATTTCAAATGATTGCATGTAATTATATAATTGTTTATGAACAATACATACATTAACAAATACCTAATGTCTTGAATATGTGAATCTCTGTTTTGCAATTTAAATGTTTGTTTCAAATGTTGGTCAGAAAATATAGTTAGGTTCATATTTGAAGTAAAAGGAGTGTGACCTGAATGTCAGTCTGATGTGAACTCCATGCCACCATCTGTAGGCATCTCCAGTAAAACTGGATAGCAGCATGACATCACACAACAAAGATGGCCGTACACACTGCTGACTTCTGACCACATTACAAAATGGAAGTTAATTTATAAAGAAGAGAAATACTTGGATGTGGCTGCATAAGTAAATGGGTGCATACATTACATAATAAATGAACCAACAACAAAAATACACACAAACAGCACAATGTGTATTATCTTGGTTTTTAATATTTTCATATTGGTAACTTAGATAATAACAAAATCATGCACATTTAGAATAATATTACATGAAATATCCCAAAAACACTGTATGACACCAGATAAATAGCAGTAGTGATGATTCAATCACTAATACTTTTACAACTAGTTAGTAGGCTATATAGCCACAATAATGTTGTGCCACCTACAAATGAATTGCTATTGTCAGCAATGGGATCAGCAGATTCAATGCAGGTGTTCCGTCGAGGGACGCAGTGCAAGTATGTTTAATCATTTCATTAAAAAACTGCAAGGTCAAAAATAAATAGCATCCATTATTTGCAGCAGATCTCCCCAAAGCATTGGGAGCGAAACTGTTTTGAATTTCAATTGGCTTCCAAGTGGCAAAAGCCTACAGATAATACAACAAAGAAAAGTTGGTGTCAACTAATCGGTTTAGGACACAGATTTAGAAGGGCTTCTAAATTATTATGAATACTTGAAGCGGGTTTCCCTATTGTAGGTACCAACTAACCACTGCTTTCTAGAGAGCACAGAATTCCTGACCTTGTGCCAACGAAGGAATCTGTCAAGCGCTTGACGTTAACCAACTTAATTAAACTTAACCATCATCTCTATGAACGCGAGAGGCAATTAGTCTAGTACAATAGTTAATGCTTTCTAATAATAGTCTCTAAATCCAAATTAGATTACGCCTGCTCCCTCAGGCATGTTCACTGTGATGCTTCATCCTTCATATGCATGTTTGGTTTGCTCCACCGCTGGGCTCTCTCTTCTGCTCTTACTGGTTTCTCGACCAGTGTGGACTAGTCCTACAGAAGCTGTCTGAATGGTACTGCTTTTTCACATGTATACAAAAGTCTAGCAAGTGTAAGACACTTGGAATAGCTTCCAGTCAATGATGTCCAGCAGAGTGTGCGTAAAGCTTATACTGGAGCCTGTCATAGGATATGTCAATTTATTGTCCGTTTTTTCTATATTTTATCAAACGTATGTTTTGACAACTATGACGTTTCATATATGTAAATATACGTAGAATATACAGTTGATTTTAAATACATATATAATAGGTTCATACACCGCTTCAAAGTGGTATGACATATGTATAACATGCAGACATTAGCCTATACTTGAAAACTATTTTATCCCGTGTATTTGATTATTCTCTAATATAATATTATCACCGATTAAAAAAGCGAGAGTGCACTCAACTTCAGCTAGGGTATATTTCTGTTATGGAAAATTATCCGTTTCCTACCTTTTCCTCAGCACGAGCTATACGTAATTTTTCCCGCTCCTTGTGATCTCACACACACACACACACACACACACACACACACACACACACACACACACCTCCTCGTCCTACTTCAGAATAGACGTCTTATCATGCGCGTATGGTGCCTGGAAGTCATTATTGTCGATAATAGAGTATCAATGCATGTTGACGTCATTCAAAATACCTCTCTCCCCCCTCGGTATCCCTGGTAACCGGTATGCTATTCAGAGATGAGTGACTGAGCATTGGCCATTGATTACGTCCCTCATTGAGGAACAGTAAATTTAATTGGCCAATAATACAATGAATGTCGCTTAAACCCTTGCGGGCACTCATGACAACTTCAATGGGAAAAGTACAATTACACTTGAGTAGGTGTTTACTTAGATTATTATTGATTCATTTGTATATTATACGAAATCAATTATAGTCTAATAGTTCGTTGTAGTCTATATTTAAAAATATATGTATAAACAACAGTAGCATATACCTTTATGGCGTATATCTATCGTAGCCCTGCTACAAAGGGTAATACATTGACATAGGCCTACCATTAAATAAATATTTTGTTTTCAGTTTATCAATGGCAAAATATGATCAATAATAGTAGTACTATTATTATTAGTAGGTCTAATAGTATTATGTCCATCATCAGTAGAGTAGGATATCATTATTTCTAGACCTCTACTTTTTCTTCAAAAATAGATGTAGTAGGTCCAGTATAAACAATATCAACATTAGTATCCTGAACCTTATATACCTGTGTTGTCATAGATGTTGCTGCAAGAACATGAGGAAGAAAAACTGTTGGGGTAACAATAATTAGTTTGGCTATCATAGCACTGCCGGTGGTTGTAAAAGTAGCTATTCTAGTACCGTTGTCATCATCATTATTCTTACTTCATGTATGTATCTTTCTTGCCTTTCCCCAACTCTGCATTGGCTCACTGTACAGCGTCATCACTCTCTGCTGCTCTCCAGAGGGTTTCAACGCGTAGGAACACGTGACACTATGCACACACTTTTTAGCAGCGCCTACAGCGATCCCTTTCGGTTTATCGGGGATTTGAACTATAAAGCCAGAAATAATCAGCACTGTGACTATAAGGCCTGTGAATGTCTGTATTACAAAAACAAATTCAATCCGGATGTGCATTATTATACCTTTATTGTGGTTAAAATATGAGTCTAAAATACATTTTCTAAATATAAAACTATTACAAGTTTAAAAAGATATCGTGCAATATTATTATAATATAAATACTATGATATAGTATAACCTAACTAGTATAGATATTTGTATTATCATTAGGCCTATTAATATTGGCCTATCATTATATTGATGATAATTTAATAAATAATTGAGGAGTGACTCATATATGGCACAGGTGCGTAAAAAGACATTGTGCTGAAATGAAAAATCTGGATATCCATAATGGCCGATAAGCACAAGATATTAAATGAATCGGGACTCTCCATATTTCTGCAGAGAAACGTATCTGGTGGCATCAAAGGAGATTACATCCAGTGGTCATAGCGGATTTGCTGTAGTTCATATGGTACTAATCTGCCCTCGCTTGGGGCTTTTATGACTTTCGGGGTGAGAGAGAGCGAGAGAGTGTATGTGACTGGTTTATTCCTGGATCTACGGAGAAAACTATTTAGCAGCCGCTTCAGTTAACAGCTGTCACACGTTAAGAGTTGCTTATCCCACAGCTGAGTGGAATGCTTCCTAGATTTCAGCTAATATTACAAATAGCTGGTTAAGGAAAAAAATACGTTTACACAAACAGCCAAACCTAAATAGTTTGGGATAAAGGTTATATTTATATTCTACTGTGTATTATTCGCGCTATCATTTACGCATGCTCTTGCCATGTCTTACACTAACAACACAAAATGCGTCTGGCGTAAGAAAGTCGATATGCACAAAATAAATCAAAATCAAAAACCGTCGCCCCTTTTTAGCTCCCGTTGCGAATTTTAATTTACAGGATCACCGACCGTCAGTTAGGCTGTTACCAGTTAGGCTGTTACCAGTTAGGCTGTTACCAGTTAGGCTGTTACCAATTAGGCTGTTACCAGTTAGGCTGTTACCAGTTAGGCTGTTACCAGTTAGGCTGTTACCAGTTAGGCTGTTACGAGGCATCTATTCAAAAAGACAAGTTTTGCGCTCAAAAGAAACAATAAACCATGAATCATGGAAAAAAGAAGAGCAGCTTGCAGAACATTGAGCGCTTTTTTCCCCTTCAGTATCTGGAAAGCTGTTCCTGACAGACAACAGTCTATTTGTTATTGATCAAGTGTGAAAGTGACGGCTTCATGTATTTAGAATAAGAAGAAAGTTGGAGTTGATCTACTGGCTCGCATGATATCGCGATCCAGGGGCTGGTGTACTGGAGTCCTTGTTAGAGAAAAAAAACAGAGAAATAGCGGGAGAGGGATTGTTAGTGAGAGAACGAGAGGGAGGGGGGAAAGCGGGGAGAAAAAAAGAAAACATGGAGAGGGAGAGAGAGACAGACAGAGATAGGCAGGGCTGTGGTATTAACCCAGCATAAGCTTGCCTTTTCCTTCGATGACTACACCCCGATAGGAGGAGCGTGAAGAACGTAGTAGGCGTCAGAATCCTCAATTTACAATTTAGCATCTTGGCAGGACATTTTCCCAAGCAAAGCCCCCATCGGAAGGCAAAAAAACTTATTCTGCACGGCATGAGCAAGTGAGAGAGAGATAGGACAAATAGAGCGTAGCAAGCAAACACAACGGTCAGTTGTAGCTGACTATCAGCGACAAAAAAAATATATCTAAGTCTATGTATTTGTTTATATTTTTGCTTTTTACTGCAATCATTTAGGGGGAACAGACAGCGGTCTGTTGATACGAGACTCCTATGACTGAAATCGGACAGTGCATGAGAAAATAAAGAGGAAAAGTGCGCAAGTAAGTGGCTTACTTTCGGGGCTTTCACCATGGCGTATCCTCAGGGCTATTTGTACCAGCCATCCGCTTCGTTGGCGCTGTATTCATGCCCGGCGTACAGCACCAGCGTTATATCGGGACCCAGGACCGAAGAACTTGGTAGATCCTCATCTGGCTCAGCTTTTGCTCCCTATGCCGGAACTACGGCGTTCACCAGCGCTTCGCCCGGGTACAACTCCCATCTCCCGTACAGTGCGGAGGCGGGAGCGGCCGCCACATTCGCTTCATACGTGGTGAGTGAGAGAGCATTGAGTCGAAATTGCCTAGGATAAAAACATGTGGAAAATCTTATATTGTATTGTTGGTAGGCCTATGTGTAGAATATTAGCACGGTGCAAATGAGGCAAATGTATATCTGGTTTAGCGTGCGTCTGTATTTTGCTGATGACTATTTTTCATTTGGGTAAGTTAGTTGTAAATAAGCCCATCCATTTTGATGCAAAGAGGAACATGCAAAATAACCAATTAGGCTAATTAGCATGTTATTGTTCTTTGGATGAATGCAATTTTCCTGTAAATAATGAGCAATGAAATAGGTCGTTGTGTTGAAGCAGTTTGCATACAATAACACACAGCAAGCTCCCAACCTCGGTAGAACACATTTATATATTCTGTAGTTATTTGTTGGATAAGGTCTTAATTAGTCTGTGCGAAATCATAAACTCGTTTATTTAGGGCTACTCGGTTGTTTTTATGGGCATTGACCAAATGTTCGTTAACTTGGGAACACAGATCCTAATATTTAACATCTTCTAAATCTGAATGGGAGTTGAGCACGCAGTTATATTCAAATGAAACCAGGTATGTAGGCCAGCTGAAGAATAGTGGGAAATAATGATAGTGACATATTGTCTTGGTAAAATTATGAGAAGAGAATACACGGTAGGCCTGTTACGCATGATGCTAATACTTAATCTAATTTGTAAAATAGGTTGCTTTCACTGTGCATAGATTACGTTGTAGTGGCTACAGTCAGCAAGACAGGCGCATCTTGAATACAAAAACGCACAAAGAAAAATAAAGTTGAGAACAATGTCCATCTGTGTAAAATGTAAAAAGTGACGCATCTGATTGATTTATTGTAACCAACCTAAACGTCAGAGGTGTGTGTGTGTGTGTGTGTGTGTGTGTGTGTGTGTGTGTGTGTGTGTGTGTGTGTGTGTGTGTGTGTGTGTGTGTGTGTGTGTTTGTGTGTTTGTTATGGTGCCTTGTTCTTGTTTGTAACTTATTTGGTAATGTTTTAATTGTTATGAGTCGTTGACAATTATCTGAAAAGCATTTTCTTTTCGACGGCTTTGTTTTCAGAGTTCTCCCTATGACCACACGACGGGCATGGCTGGGTCTATAGGATATCACCCCTACGCTGCTCCCCTGGGGTCATACCCCTACGGTGACCCGGCATACCGAAAAAACGCGACCCGGGATGCTACCGCCACTCTTAAAGCCTGGTTGAACGAGCACCGTAAGAACCCCTACCCCACCAAGGGCGAGAAAATCATGCTGGCCATCATCACCAAAATGACCCTCACCCAAGTTTCCACCTGGTTCGCCAACGCCAGGAGGAGGCTAAAGAAGGAGAACAAGATGACCTGGACTCCCCGAAACCGGAGCGAGGACGAGGAGGAAGACGAGAACATCGATCTGGAAAAGAATGACGACGACGAGCCTAGCAAGCCGAAAGACAAGGGAGACTCGACAGACACAGAGTCAGGTCTGTAGAAAAATCATCAATTTTTTATCGCAGTCGTTTCCACTCAGGGCACAAAATGAATTGCTGGTTAATGGCGGTATATTATTTATAATGGGACAATTGCTTTACATAATGATCACCTTGAACTCCCCTCATTTGACTTATCATGTGCTGAAAATTGCTGGTGACGTAAAGTGTTTAGCATTCGATTTATCTTTCACTGCATAATAAGGCGGGCTGCAGCTGGTGGACTGGGCTGTGTATCGCCTAATGATAATTATTACGATTAAAACACAATCATTAATATCACGGTTTTTAGTAGGTGTATGCCTAGTTGTTTGCAGGCTTATTATGATAACTAGGCCTATTATTATGGTAATTAGCATATGCACAAATATGAACGCATGAGTGCATGAATTAGGGGCCTATAACATATTGGTAGTCTATCTGTATCTTATGTCACAATGTTATACATCTTTTTCACAGTAACTTAACTCTTGTTTCTCTCTCACTGCAGATCATAAATTGCTGAACCCGGGGGACATAGTGTGCGACAGATTTAAAGAGGAGAATCATGGCAAAGAAACGGATCCCCTTCTGAGCGACTCGGAATTAAAAGACCAGGGGGATCGGACAGAGTTACTGCCCGAGTCTGCTAAACCCACCACCTCGTCTCCATCCGCCATGCCTCGGGGAGGAACGGAGCTCGTTGCGCAAGACAAGCCGTCAGAAATGGGCCATGCGCCGGGCACAGTAAACAGCAACGTGACGTCTGTCATTCACTCCTCCCCATCGGCCCCTAAACCCAAACTCTGGTCCCTGGCTGAGATCGCAACGTCCTCAGACAGGTGTAAGAGCAGCAGCGACGGGCCGCAGGGTCATGGGATGGGTCACAGCACAGTGATCACCACCAATGCAGCGTCACCATCACGGTCCTCCCCACAGTGCCCTCTCCCAAACAGCACAGTCCTATCCAGGCCTATCTACTACACGTCCCCTTTTTACCCGGGCTACACGAACTATGGCAGCTTTGGACATCTTCACAGTCACAGCAATCACGGCTCAGGCACGGGCTCCACGGCACATTTCAATGGATTAAACCAGACTGTGTTAAATAGAGCAGAAGCTTTGGTAAGAGAAAGCCAGAAAGGCAGAGGCCAAACGCAGGTAGATCTTTGTAAAGACTCCCCTTATGAACTAAAGAAAGGTATGTCAAACATTTAATACCTTGATCCCTTTCAAAAATCCATCGGACCTTTATTTATTATTTGTGGGTGCATTACAAAAAAATAAGAAAAATAAGAATAATAAAGGAAAATTCTGAGAACAGTTATTTTCTGAGTAAATGCTTATCTTCAAATCTTAGTTTCTGAATGGTTAATCCTAATGATGTAACAAGAATGGTCTTCATCGCTGCAGCCGCCTGAGTCTATTTGTATTAAAGACTAATATGTATATTTAATGTAGCATTTTTGTATTTAAAATGGACAATACACTATCTTTGAAGTAAATTATGAGAAAAAAATACACGTGTGCAGCGATTATTCTCGGGGGAGCGGGAGGGGGAGGCAACTGTTATTATCAAATGTGTCAGAAGGGCTTGAAAGAGGAACACATAATGGAAAATGAAAGAGATATTTATCGATGGGATTGTGTTATTTTACACCGTGACAGGTGTATCAATTACATTATCGATACAAAAAGAGCACTTCAGCTTTATACGACATGAGAACATGTCGAAATTTCACAAATTCTCGAGTGGAAAACAGATAGGCCTACAGCCTTTTAGGTCTACCCAAATATTTACATTTCGGTGGGGTTTGGCCAAAGATATTGGCAAGAGTTGTCTGAATATATGTATATTTCTGGCTCTATGTTTCCTATTCCTTTCTACATGTGCAGTAGGAGGATACTTATGAAGGTGAATATGATAACAACGGCATAACTGGAGGCCCAGTCGTTTAACCCAATTACTTTCCAACCGCAACGTGTTATAAGCAAAGCAATCAGGTGGCGAACTCCAGTAATGAGTTCGATTTTATGCCAAATTTAGAGCTCATTACTATTTCCAAGGCGTGGCAAAGCTGTTAAAAGGACGCAACCATGCATTTATGGCTTCAGAGCACACTGGCCAGTTATATGATTAATGTTGGAGCCTCCTTAATGACGCGTTGGATGTGAAACACTCATGGTTAAGTTTGGAGAGAAGGAGGATAGCAAGACTAGCATGTCAAGCACACAGTAAAGGCCACATAGTTTCCAGGGTTTAATCGGTTTTAGTCAATAACCGAGCCTCTCACTGTCCTCAAGGCTCAAACTCTTCCTTCCCACTTCCGCAGGTAGGTGTCACACTTGCTCCTAATTTCAGGGGTCTCATTCTTAATCCGTCACGGAAAGCCGTCCCTGATCGAATGGCCTAGTTAAAATGGACCAAAGACTGGGAGGCAGAGAGAGAGAGAGAGAGCAACTTCAAATGGTCACAGTTATTACATGTTTACTATAACAATACTACCAAGTGGGAAAACCTGAACATTACAATATATTAACATGGGACAAACCATTTCCTTTCCGGAAATACAATACCGTGGTGGATTTTTGAGAATGAATTTTTTTTTAATGTGGCCTAATCTTTGACATTTTGATTAAGGCTGATTTGTAAGATGAGACAAATGGTATCTTGATTTGGCACAGATATTGAGAAATGTTTTGAAAACAAATCTGTTAATTATACTCGAAATATTATATTATTACTACTAGTAATATTTGTTTTATCAGATGCCAATTTTGTTTTGTTTTATGATCAGTAGTGAACCTTTAGTGTTTCTAGTATCATTATAATCAGTTGATCAACACGGGAGTAAATTAGCTCATGGCTTCATGAAATTACTCTCAACATTTCAGATATATTCCTGTTTCTATTTCTAAACAACTCAATCTTTGTCTTGATTATTTCTATTTGAAAAAGATTGAAATAGGCCTACGTTTAATAATTTAGAATAATCTTAAGTAATAATAATAATAACAGTAATAATGAACTAGTGAAGTGGGCCAGCTTGCTCTTGTTTACTGCCTTTCATTAATCTCTATAGTTTACTTTCCGCACTCGAGTTGAAGCCTCCCCTGGGCTTTATATAATTCCCTTAGCCCTAATGTCCTCTATTCCGAGTCACACGGGCGAGCGACTGGGGCTTCTATTTTAATCTCCCAGAGTATGTGGTGCCTGGCCCAGTGATTGCAACACATCATCCGGCTAAATAGCATAATTATGTTTTCCTTTGCTGATCCCTCCAGGAATTGAAGTGTTCGATGCAATGTCCCCTAAGAAGACATCGTTTTTATTTTAAATAGGCTTTTTAAATGGAAGAATGTATTTTTCAAAGGGCCAATATATACAATTTCAGATACGTAAATCATCTATATTCAGCTTAGGTAAATATTGAATCGTTTAGAATCGTTTATGTGTAACATTTAAAGCGGTGACACAAATACCCGAGCATTCTGATAACGCAATTTTACACCGCTCTCTATGATTCGAGGAATATGAGGCAAATGTTTGGAAAATTATCATTTATACTGCTAAATTGGATCTTGAGACGGACATTGCATAGCCCATGGGCACGGAGTAATAAAACATGCTTGTCATGTTTGTCTTCTGCACTGTCGAAATAGCCCAAACGATTTGACCACATTTGTGAAATATCGTTTTGAGACGGAGTTGTTGTTTTGTTTTTCCAGAGATGTGCTGCTATTTAGTAATTCTCCTCCACGCAGTTTATTATTCAAATCACGTCTAGAGGGACAGAGAAACAGGGCCTCTGTGGAGACTCATTCAACATATTGAGTATGTAAAACAATACACATTATCATCATCATTATATATATTTATTGAAATAAATGATTATGATTATTATTAGGCTTATTATTATTATTATTATTATTATGATTATTATTATTATTAGCAACTGCGGCTAAAATACAATAAAACGAATATATTTAATCCATAAAAATGACTTTCCACAATCTTAGTTTGAACACGGATAAAAAAATATCTAAAAATGTAAATCCACACTGCTTTTTAGCGTTATAATGCGTTCGTGCTATCGAGAGTGAGACCACTGAATCTGTCCGAAACCATTGTCAGTCCTGAATGCATGGAACAGGGGAACTCTGCAATGATCTAGCGCAACTTTGTTCAACTTCTTTCTCCCTCCCGTCTCTCTTCCAGTTGAACGGCTCGCTGGCTCATTGTTGGGAAGCGATGCATGGATACAATGTGAGAATGCCAAGTGAGGTTGAAACAGTTCCCATGTGTGAAGGAGGAAGAAAGCATAACGAACCCAATTGCAGATGGAAAAGAATAACCGATATATATTTTTGCTTTGTCGGGATAGAGGAAATATTGACATTTCATCAATGCATTTACGTCTACATTAGTTTAAATATGTAGGTCTGGAGGAGGACAATATTGAACTGTTAGACTAATAAAATAGGATCGAAATCTGCACACATTTGTTACAGTTGAGAAAAATGTATGTCTTAGGTCATTTCGATTTTCAAAATCGAAAACACGTTTTGTCAATGCATGAATGCAACAAACAAAACATGCCTTTATGGATAATTGTATTCAAGACGTATGGACAAATTACATTTTCATTTTCTTTTCCAAATCTAATTGTCACTTCAAGTGTAGGCTATCGCTAGGTGTATCCACAGAAACAGACATGAACAAAAACGTATATTAATTTGGTGCATACAACCTCGGTGAGAATATAAATTATTGCAACAAAAATGCAAACGATCTTAAACATGAATCCATAAATACCTGCTATGCACCCACACCTTAGCGTTGAAGCATAGCCATCTAGGCAGGGTCGCCACATAAGCCCTAAAATAAGACATTTATACATATGTTTAGTATCTGTACCATCATATTCTACTGGGAAACGTTACACTGTGAATGAAAATAGTGTATTGAATAATCACAATTCGGTCACTGCGTGTTTGTAAATGAATATTTTAATTTCATTTTACATATTTGTAAATGCAAATAGACCCAAACAAGCTAGGCCCATATGCCACATTCAACATTCATAAGCATCTCCACCCATCATGCACCCAGTCTCCGGTGATAGGCAAACTTCGGTGATATTAAGAGAAGATAGCCTAATCGAGTTCGGCTAATATTGCACATTGACGATAAATATGCAAATCATTGATCTATAAAGGAACGTTTTAAGGGGAGGGGGGGCAGTTGTAGGCCTACTAATTTTCATGATTTTGAAATGAGATCTTCATGGAAAAAATAAGCCTAGGCCTAAAGGCTACTGGGAGTTCAGTCTTTCAATCGGCTTCAAAATAAGCATTGCAATGTCACACATTTTCTGTACTTGAAAATCTCATAGGAGCATAATTAGCATACACAAATTGCATTATGGGACATTTTATATAATTGTTTTTACCTGTATGGTGATATAAAGTTACAAGTGTAAATGGAAGGTTCTGTCAGGTTACCTGTAAGGTGTAATATATTGCACAACTACACAATTCATGATTGATTGCCTCAGTGTGAGGATATCTAGGGGTCCCGCAAACCATGTCACTAAAAACCAGAACCTGTTGATAAATAAATTCCCATTTGTCCTTAAAAATGAACCCACATGAAAGAAAAAAAATGTCTAGGCCTACATGATCCAACACATCTGCCATTACTGCAGCAGAGTAGACTAGAGTCAAATTCCGCTCCAAGTGTAAAGAGACACCCTTCTATTTGACCTGCCCACAGCCCACTTTATTCGGGACTACATCTGTGACAACCAAACAGTGTTGCCAAAAACACAACCGTTTGTTTTCTTCTTCTACTCCTTGAAGTTAACAATATGTCACTTCATTTTCCCGCTAGTTGGTGTAAGAAAAAAGGGGAGAGCGAAAAGAAGTCTGTCTGTCTGTCTGTCTGTCTGTCTGTCTGTCTGTCTTTTTGCAGAAAAGCTAAATATCGTTTGGGAATGGAGCTATTGTGAGTGTAGGCTACCAAAAAGCAATATCGAGGCATTTTGTCTCTCAGAAAATAATGTCTGATCAGCTCACCCGTCAACAGACGTCATCGCCCCCCAAACGCTGTCAAACAAAGCTGAAGTGGAATGGTCTTTCAGCTTTCAGAGGGTCTCTCTGGGAATACCGCCTCTACTTATTTAATCATCATATCCCCGAGAGTTCGAGCCTCTTCATTCATTATGGGCGCACAACATTCAGCCGTGCTGTTTCTGTGTAGGACGTGAACGAGGCGTTAGCTCTGTTTTGGCGCGCATGGGAGTCGTGACTGCTTCGGATAACATTATCACAAATTACCCACATTTACTCCCTAAAAACCGAATCGGTGTCAGGGCTCATCTGACGTGTGGCGTTTCGGTTGGCTTAGAAGATGTTCAGTGCAAAGAACAAGCAGAAGAGGATGTTGAATGTTTAGATATATTTGCCACTTCTAAACCGTTCATATTGGATGAACTTTTTATAGGCCGGAGCGCACCGTAAACCGACCCAGATGAAGTGGCAGTGGGGTGGGTGATTTACCACTATTAACCCCCACTCTATCCTCAACCTCACTGACTGTTTTTCTATTTTCCATGGAGCTCTCCGGGGAGAGATTACACGTGTATTTTTCAGCTGTCTGATGTTTTAAGTAAACCCCCCAATACATAAATAAAACACTTCTATGAAGAAAAAACATTAACGAAGAATGATGAACTGTGAGGTGGTAGGCTACTTCTATAGGAGATTTAAGCATGATCTGGATTTATACGTGTTCTATCAGCATATCATTATAATGCACATGGTTACACAACAATATGGTGGGTGAATGTAAGAAGGGTAAGGGGTTCACTTCAAAATGAAGAATTTGGGTATTTATGGGGTGTGAACTTCAGACCACATAAACCACACGAATGACCTTGTTAACGCCAAGGGAGATTTTCATGCAAAATCTGCAAAAATCATCTTTGACGTCTGTTTTTTTTTTTTAAGAACCTTTGTTTCACCTTTGCGATATTTTATACAGCCTGCACTATTCTGTAGGTCTGACAACTCCGATGTGTGGGAGCAAGTTGTTAAAGTTATAATTTGGTAAGGAATATTTAAACTAGCGGGAAAATAAATTAGACATTTTTTGTTATAAATATAATTTGTCGACTATTTATTTAAAACTTAAAACATACAAATACAAAAGGTAATTAGGCCTACTATATAAATAATATGCAAATGTAGTATTTATTTTGTGTCATTCATTTTTATCCTCTATGTTATTATCATTATACAATTAATTCAGTAATTACTTTTTCAAATGTTGAACTTTTTAAAGTATTTCTACAAAAACACACTTCATACCCCAGAACACCGCAAGTCACTGACAGCACCTTGACTCCCGTTAGTCCTGCCTATTGAGCGGTCTGTTCTAACAGCAGTGTGGTCTGAGCTCCTGACCCTGTGACTGGAGAGGGCCCCTGTTCAGTGGCCCTGTAAGGGCTCAATGGTGCTGCATGCTGGGGGCCCCTGCCCTGCCCTGGAGGAGGTGGCATAGGCTCACACACACACACACACACACACACACACACACACACACACACACACACACACACACACACACACACACACACACACACACACACACACACACACACACACACACACACACACGAGGTAGGAGGGAAGTAATTGTGGCCAGCTCCTCAGCTAAGCACTGATCACAGAGCAGTGAATAAAGCAGCACAGTCTGGAGGAACAGAGGAGATGCCAGCACACACAGATCTTGGCTCATCTGGTCTTCCCTGTGTGAGTGTGTAACCAGGACCCTCTCGATGGTTACAGGACTGGATATATCAACCACTGAACTTTGTCATCCTGCTGGCTACTTTTAGTGATACACCACAGCCACAGGATGGGCCTTTAGCTCGCTACCTTCCTTCCAACAGGTTCAGCCCAACCTCACTTTCAATTCGTGCATATATGTATATAATGTATTTCAGCAGATTTCGTGCAGGATTGATATAGCGGTAGGGTTTGGAACAGAATTTTGGAAGATACCTGATAATTATATTTTATTGAACAAAACAGAGCTATGTCTGAAATAATATATATAATAATAATAATATATGCCATTTAGCAGATGCTTTTATCCAAAGCGACTTACAGTCATGTGTGCATACATTCTACGTATGGGTGGTCCCGGGGATCGAACCCACTACCCTGGCGTTACAAGCGCCATGCTCTACCAACTGAGCTACAGAAGGACCACTAAAAGGAAGGACCAAAAACACACAATAAACACTTGGGGATATATCAGTTATTTCAAGCACCTTTTCAAAAGTAAATCCTAATCACAAGTCTAACAATGGTTAATAAAACCATGAGGAAACAACTTTAAAGCAACACAGCAGCTCTTATACAGATAAGACCCTATATTATTACATTATTAATGGCTCTGATGAAGATTGATGAAGTGTTTTCTTTCAGTGACTTCAGAGGGTCCAGGAAAGGGGGATGAGAAGGAGGAGGGGTGGAGGGTACCGTGCTGCCTGACTGTTTATTTACATTTGCCCTTTTTAAATGATCCCTTTCTGTCCAACATCTGGTCCACATTACCTCACAGATATCTGTCCTAATGACCGCTCCTTCTGATGCCTCTCTCCTCTCTCATACACATATGCACACAAGTGGTGCACACACACACACAAACGCAGACTCACACACAAACACACACACACACACACACACACACACACACACACACACACACACACACACACACACACACACACACACACACACACACACACACACACACACACACACACACACACACACACACACACACACGCACTCACTCACACACAGTGGTAGGCTTGATTACCAACAACGACGAGACGGCCTACAGGGAGGAGGTGAGGGCCCTCGGAGTGTGGTGTCAGGAAAATAACCTCACACTCAACGTCAACAAAACTAAGGAGATGATTGTGGACTTCAGGAAACAGCAGAGGGAACACCCCCCTATCCACATCGATGGAACAGTAGTGGAGAGGGTAGCAAGTTTTATGTTCCTCGGCATACACATCACAGACAAACTGAATTGGTCCACTTACACTGACAGCGTCGTGAAGAAGGCGCAGCAGCGCCTCTTCAACCTCAGGAGGCTGAAGAAATTCGTCTTGTCACCAAAAGCACTCACAAACTTCTACAGATGCACAATCGAGAGCATCCTGGCGGGCTGTATCACCGCCTGGTACGGCAACTGCTCTGCCCTCAACCGTAAGGCTCTCCAGAGGGTAGTGAGGTCTGCACAACGCATCACCGGGGGCAAACTACCTGCCCTCCAGGACACCTACACCACCCGATGTTACAGGAAGGCCATAAAGATCATCAAGGACATCAACCACCCGAACCACTGCCTGTTCACCCCGCTATCATCCAGAAGGCGAGGTCAGTACAGGTGCATCAAAGCTGGGACCGAGAGACTGAAAAACAGCTTCTATCTCAAGGCCATCAGACTGTTAAACAGCCACCACTAACATTGAGTGGCTGCTGCCAACACACTGTCATTGACACTGACCCAACTCCAGCCACTTTAATAATGGGAATTGATGGGAAATTATGTAAATATATCACTAGCCACTTTAAACAATGCTACCTTATATAATGTTACTTCCCTACATTATTCATCTCATATGCATACGTATATACTGTACTCTACATCATCGACTGCATCCTTATGTAATACATGTATCACTAGCCACTTTAACTATGCCACTTTGTTTACTTTGTCTACATACTCATCTCATATGTATATACTGTACTCTATATCATCTACTGCATCCTTATGTAATACATGTATCACTAGCCACTTTAACTATGCCACTTTGTTTACTTTGTCTACATACTCATCTCATATGTATATACTGTACTCGATACCATCTACTGTATGCTGCTCTGTACCATCACTCATTCATATATCCTTATGTACATATTCCTTATCCCCTTACACTGTGTATAAGACAGTAGTTTTGGAATTGTTAGTTAGATTACTTGTTGGTTATCACTGCATTGTCGGAACTAGAAGCACAAGCATTTCGCTACACTCGCATTAACATCTGCTAACCATGTGTATGTGACAAATAAAATTTGATTTGATTTGATTTGATTTGACACACACACACACACACTTGCATGTATGCACGCACACGCACACACACAAACACTGACACACACAAACACAGACACACACAAACACAGACACACACAAAAACAGGCACGAACACCTGGGAGACTTTACCCTCCTCTCTCACACCACCACCTTGAACATAACTCCTCTTTCCTTCCTTCTTGCCCTTTATGTTGTGCTCCAAGTCAACCATTTTCTCTAACTGCATCCCAAATTGCACCCTATTCTCTGTATAGTGCACACATTTTGATCAGGGCCCATAGGGCTCTGGTCAATAGTAACGCACTATTTTAGGGAATAGGGTGTCATTTGGGATGCAGGCCCTGGGTTTGGTGTAGCCTGACGGATGCAAATGGCCACTTACTTAATTGGATCAGTTCCCAAGATGAAGATAAACTGGTGATGCTTTTTGCCAAGTTATTTTCAGCTGCGTTCAGTTCAGTGGTGTGTGTAGAGAACGCTAATGAGGAGGAAAGAGGAGAGGAGACACGACAGCATAGCTGTCCTCAGTCAGAACTCTGAACCAGACTTCTTCCCTGAAACACAATGAGGAGACGGGGACGCAGGTCCCCTTGTGTGACACCACGCTCTACAATCCAATTAAGAAGAGTGCCCGTTGATGATGCAACACAGGAGCTGTCCAATCAAACGACAGAACATGGAGCGCACCAATCTGAGCCTGCCTGCTCTTTCAGGAACAGGTAGTGGATATTGTCATTCAACAGATAAATTAGTCTGGGAATGAAATTAAATTCAAATGGTGCCGATCACAGACAAAAAAGGAAAAGGAAATGAGT
This sequence comes from Oncorhynchus keta, assembly GCF_023373465.1. Taxonomy (NCBI): domain Eukaryota; kingdom Metazoa; phylum Chordata; class Actinopteri; order Salmoniformes; family Salmonidae; genus Oncorhynchus; species Oncorhynchus keta. Next base: position 80,610,754 of record NC_068422.1, read on the forward strand.
TTCATTCCATCCTGTCTGTGTCTGCTCGTGTTGCGCTCGCTTGATACCTGAGTGCTTCAGACATTAGCAGATGATTATGGATGCAAAACATGGATGCCGTCATAACAGTGCTGCTGTGTTGCCTCCCCAAAATCAAGTGGTGGCTGTGTGCCGAGAGAGAGTTGGCTGAGGTTCCCTAATTAACAGGGTGGTCTACAGCCTTGCCCAATAGGTAATCTCATCAGAGCAGGGCTTTAAACAGATGAAGACCACCCTCCTCTCATCTCCCTCCCTAGCTGTGTCCCCTCTCCCTACTCACAGCCCCCACTCCAAGGACTCCCTCCCTCCCTCCCTGTGTCCCCTCTCCCTACTCACAGCCTCCACCCCAAGGACTCCCTCCCTCCCTCCCTCCCTCCCTGTGTCCCCTCTCCCTACTCACAGCCTCCACTCCAAGGACTCCCTCCCTCCCTCCCTGTGTCCCCTCTCCCTACTCACAGCCTCCACCCCAAGGACTCCCTCCCTCCCTCCCTGTGTCCCCTCTCCCTACTCACAGCCTCCACCCCAAGGACTCCCTCCCTCCCTCCCTGTGTCCCCTCTCCCTACTCACAGCCTCCACCCCAAGGACTCCCTCCCTCCCTCCCTGTGTCCCCTCTCCCTACTCACAGCCTCCACTCCAAGGACTCCCTCCCTCCCTCCCTGTGTCCCCTCTCCCTACTCACAGCCTCCACCCCAAGGACTCCTCCCTCCCTCCCTCCCTCCCTCCCTCCCTCCCTCCCTCCTCCCTCCCTCCCTCCCTCCCTCCCTCCCTCTCCCTCCCTCCCCCTCCCTCCCTCCCTCCCTCCCTCCCTCCCTCCCCCTCCCTCCCTCCCTCCCTCCCCTCCTCCCAACCCCCCCCTCCCTCCCTCCCTCCCTCCCTCCCTCCCCCTCCCCTCCCTCCCTCCCTCCCTCCCTCCCTCCCTCCCTCCCTCCCTGTGTCCCCTCTCCCTACTCACAACCCCCACCCCAAGGACTCCCTCCCTCCCTCCCTCCCTCCCTCCCTCCCTCCCTCCCTCCCTCCCTCCCTCCCTCCCTCCCTCCCTGTGTCCCCTTTCCCTACTCACAGCCCCCACCCCAAGGACTCCCTCCCTCCCTCCCTCCCTCCCTCCCTCCCTCCCTCCCTCCCCCTCCCTCCCTCCCTCCCTCCCTCCCTCCCTCCCTCCCTGTGTCCCCTCTCCCTACTCACAGCCCCCACCCCAAGGACTCCCTCCCTCCCTCCCTCCCTCCCTCCCTCCCTCCCCCTCCCTCCCTCCCTCCCTCCCTCCCTCCCTCCCTCCCTCCCTCCCTCCCTCCCTCCCTCCCTCCCTCCCTGTGTCCCCTCTCTCTACTCACAGCCCCCCCTCCCTGTGTCCCCTCTCCCCTACCCAGCCCCCACCCCCAGGACTCCCTCCCTCCCTCCCTGTGTCCCCTCTCCCTACTCACAGCCCCCACCCCAAGGACTCCCTCCCTCCCTCCCTCCCTCCCTCCCCCTCCCTCCCTCCCTCCCTCCCTCCCTCCCCCTCCCTCCCTCCCTCCCTCCCTCCCTGTGTCCCCTCTCCCTACTCACAGCCCCCACCCCAAGGACTCCCTCCCTCCCTCCCTGTGTCCCCTCTCCCTACTCACAGCCCCCACCTCAAGGACTCCCTCCCTCCCTCCCTCCCTCCCTCCCTCCCTCCCTCCCTCCCTCCCCCTCCCTCCCTCCCCCCCCTCCCTCCCTCCCTCCCTCCCTCCCTCCCTCCCTGTGTCCCCTCTCCCTACTCACAACCCCCACCCCAAGGACTCCCTCTCTCC
>NC_068422.1:80612638-80635138 GCF_023373465.1 Oncorhynchus keta
TGCCTGTTATATGAGGCCCTTACTGGGCATACTACCTGTTACATGAGGCCCTTACTGGGCATAATGCCTGTTATATTAGGACCTTACTGGACATACTGCCTGTTACATGAGGCCCTTACTGGACATACTGCCTGTTATATTAGGCCCTTACTGGGCATAATGCCTGTTATATGAGGCCCTTACTGGGCATACTGCCTGTTAATATATGCCATTTAGCAGACGCTTTATCCAAAGCGACTTACAGTCATGTGTGCATACATTCTACGTATGGGTGGTCCCAGGGATCGAACCCACTACCCTGGCGTTACAAGCGCCATGCTCTACCAACTGAGCTACAGGACCACCCATGAGGCCCTTACTGGACATACTGCCTGTTACATGAGGCCCTTACTGGGCACACTGCCTGTTATATGAGGCCCTTACTGGGCATACTACCTGTTACATGAGGCCCTTACTGGGCATAATGCCTGTTATATTAGGACCTTACTGGACATACTGCCTGTTACATGAGGCCCTTACTGGGCATACTGCCTGTTATATGAGGCCCTTACTGGGCATACTGCCTGTTATATGAGGCCCTTACTGGGCATACTGCCTGTTACATGAGACCCATACTGGGCATACTGCCTGTTATATGAGGCCCTTACTGGGCATACTACCTGTTACATGAGACCCATACTGGGCATACTGCCTGTTATATGAGGCCCTTACTGGGCATACTGCCTGTTATATTAGGCCCTTACTGGGCATACTGCCTGTCACATGAGGCCCTTACTGGGCATAATGTCTGTTATATTAGGACCTTACTGGGCACACTGCCTGTTATATGAGGCCCTTACTGGGCATACTACCTGTTACATGAGGCCCTTACTGGGCATAATGCCTGTTATATTAGGCCCTTACTGGGCATACTGCCTGTTACATGAGGCCCTTACTGGACATACTGCCTGTTAAATGAGGCCCTTACTGGTCATACTGCCTGTTATATGAGGCCCTTACTGGGCATACTACCTGTTACATGAGGCCCTTACTGGGCATAATGCCTGTTATATTAGGACCTTACTGGACATACTGCCTGTTACATGAGGCCCTTACTGGACATACTGCCTGTTATATTAGGCCCTTACTGGGCATAATGCCTGTTATATTTTATTTATTTTTTTATTTTTTTATTTCACCTTTATTTAACCAGGTAGGCTAGTTGAGAACAAGTTCTCATTTGCAACTGCGACCTGGCCAAGATAAAGCATAGCAGTGTGAACAGACAACACAGAGTTACACATGGAGTAAACAATTAGCAAGTCAATAACACAGTAGAAAAAAATGGGCAGTCTATATACAATGTGTGCAAAAGGCATGAGGAGGTAGGCGGATAATACAATTTTGCAGATTAACACTGGAGTGATAAATGATCAGATGGGCATGTACAGGTAGAGATATTGGTGTGCAAAAAGAGCAGAAAAGTAAATAAATAAAAACAGTATAAAAACAGTATGGGAATGAGGTAGGTGAAAAAGGGTGAGCTATTTACCTATAGACTATGTACAGCTGCAGCGATCGGTTAGCTGCTCGGATAGCTGATGTTTGAAGTTGGAGAGGGAGATAAAAGTCTCCAACTTCAGCGATTTTTGCAATTCGTTCCAGTCACAGGCAGCAGAGTACTGGAACGAAAGGCGGCCAAATGAGGTGTTGGCTTTAGGGATGATCAGTGAGATACACCTGCTGGAGCGCGTGCTACGGATGGGTGTTGCCATCGTGACCAGTGAACTGAGATAAGGCGGAGCTTTACCTAGCATGGACTTGTAGATGACCTGGAGCCAGTGGGTCTGGCGACGAATATGTAGTGAGGGCCAGCCGACTAGAGCATACAAGTCGCAGTGGTGGGTGGTATAAGGTGCTTTAGTGACAAAAACGGATGGCACTGTGATAGACTGCATCCAGTTTGCTGAGTAGAGTGTTGGAAGCCATTTTGTAGATGACATCGCCGAAGTCGAGGATCGGTAGGATAGTCAGTTTTACTAGGGTAAGCTTGGCAGCGTGAGTGAAGGAGGCTTTGTTGCGGAATAGAAAGCCGACTCTGGATTTGATTTTTGATTGGAGATGTTTGATGTGAGTCTGGAAGGAGAGTTTGCAGTCTAGCCATACACCTAGGTACTTATAGATGTCCACGTATTCAAGGTTGGAACCATCCAGGGTGGTGATGCTAGTCGGGCATGCGGGTGCAGGCAGCGATCGGTTGAAAAGCATGCATTTGGTTTTACTCGCGTTTAAGAGCAGTTGGAGGCCACGGAAGGAGTGCTGTATGGCATTGAAGCTCGTTTGGAGGTTGGATAGCACAGTGTCCAATGACGGGCCGAAAGTATATAGAATGGTGTCGTCTGCGTAGAGGTGGATCAGGGAATCGCCCGCAGCAAGAGCAACATCATTGATATATACAGAGAAAAGAGTCGGCCCGAGAATTGAACCCTGTGGCACCCCATAGAGACTGCCAGAGGACCGGACAGCATGCCCTCTGATTTGACACACTGAACTCTGTCTGCAAAGTAATTGGTGAACCAGGCAAGGCAGTCATCCGAAAAACCGAGGCTGTTGAGTCTGCCGATAAGAATTTGGTGATTGACAGAGTCGAAAGCCTTGGCGAGGTCGATGAAGACGGCTGCACAGTACTGTCTTTTATCGATGGCGGTTATGATATCATTTAGTACCTTGAGTGTGGCTGAGGTGCACCCGTGACCGGCTCGGAAACCAGATTGCACAGCGGAGAAGGTACGGTGGGATTCGAGATGGTCAGTGACCTGTTTGTTGACTTGGCTTTCGAAGACCTTAGATAGGCAGGGCAGGATGGATATAGGTCTATAGCAGTTTGGGTCCAGGGTGTCTCCCCCTTTGAAGAGGGGGATGACTGCGGCAGCTTTCCAATCCTTGGGGATCTCAGACGATATGAAAGAGAGGTTGAACAGGCTGGTAATAGGGGTTGCGACAATGGCGGCAGATAGTTTCAGAAATAGCGGGTCCAGATTGTCAAGCCCAGCTGATTTGTACGGGTCCAGGTTTTGCAGGCCCTTACTGGGCATACTGCCTGTTAATATATGCCATTTAGCAGACGCTTTTATCCAAAGCGACTTACAGTCATGTGTGCATACATTCTACGTATGGGTGGTCCCAGGGATCGAACCCACTACCCTGGCGTTACAAGCGCCATGCTCTACCAACTGAGCTACAGGACCACCCATGAGGCCCTTACTGGACATACTGCCTGTTAAATGAGGCCCTTACTGGTCATACTGCCTGTTATATGAGGCCCTTACTGGGCATACTACCTGTTAAATGAGGCCCTTACTGGTCATACTGCCTGTTATATGAGGCCCTTACTGGGCATAATGACTGTTATATTAGGCCCTTACTGGGCACACTGCCTGTTATATGAGGCCCTTACTGGGCATACTACCTGTTACATGAGGCCCTTACTGGGCATAATGCCTGTTATATTAGGCCCTTACTGGGCATACTGCCTGTTACATGAGGCCCTTACTGGACATACTGCCTGTTATATTAGGCCCTTACTGGGCATAATGCCTGTTATATGAGGCCCTTACTGGGCATACTGCCTGTTACATCAGACCCTTACTGGGCATACTGCCAGTTACACTAGGCCCTGACTGGGCATACTACATGTTATATGAGGCCCTTACTGGGCATACTGCCTGTTACATTAGGCCCTGACTGGGCATACTGCCTGTTATATTAGGACCTTACTGGGCATACTACCTGTTACATGAGGACCTTACTGGGCATACTACCTGATATATGAGGACCTTACTGGGCATACTGCCTGTTATATTAGGCCCTTACTGGGCATACTACCTGTTACATGAGACCCATACTGGGCATACTGCCTGTTATATGAGGCCCTTACTGGGCATACTGCCTGTTATATTAGGCCGTTACTGGGCATACTGCCTGTCACATGAGGCCCTTACTGGGCATAATGTCTGTTATATTAGGACCTTACTGGGCACACTGCCTGTTATATGAGGCCCTTACTGGGCATACTACCTGTTACATGAGGCCCTTACTGGGCATAATGCCTGTTATATTAGGACCTTACTGGGCACACTGCCTGTTATATGAGGCCCTTACTGGGCATACTACCTGTTACATGAGGCCCTTACTGGGCATAATGCCTGTTATATTAGGCCCTTACTGGGCATACTGCCTGTTATATGAGGCCCTTACTGGACATACTGCCTGTTACATGAGGCCCTTACTGGACATACTGCCTGTTATATTAGGCCCTTACTGGGCATAATGCCTGTTATATGAGGCCCTTACTGGGCATACTGCCTGTTACACTAGGCCCTGACTGGGCATACTACATGTTATATGAGGCCCTTACTGGGCATACTGCCTGTTACATTAGGCCCTGACTGGGCATACTGCCTGTTATATTAGGACCTTACTGGGCATACTACCTGTTACATGAGGACCTTACTGGGCATACTTCCTGTTACAATAGGCCCTTACTGGGCATACTGCCTGTTATATTAGGCCCTTACTGGGCATACTACCTGTTACATGAGGACCTTACTGGGCATACTTCCTGTTACAATAGGCCCTTACTGGGCATTTTTCCTGGCTCTATCTGCTCTCCATACGGTGCCTTCATTTGAGTGTTATGCTGCTTTTGGAAGCGAGACACACAGACACTCCAGATCAGGGCTTTGGAGTGGGAGTGACTGGAACAGAATAGATAGGCCTGTGCTGTGTACATTGACTGATGGCTAAGCAGTGGAGATATCTTAGGCTATACTCTGGAATGGTTTGAAACATTCTTTGTGTTTTGGCAATAGAGTAGTGTGATATGTGATCCATCACAATGAATGAAGCAACAGTGTTTAAAGAGCAAAGGATTTATTTTATTTTATTCTTGTTGTGTCACGTTTAAACTGATGGCAATCAGATACCCATACTGGGGTTGAACACCTGTTTTCCCAAGCAGAATGTCCCTGTCATATGTACTAAATGGCAAGACACTGTAAACATCTAAGTATCTCTCCATCCTTCATTACCTATATCATTCCTTATCGGTCTTTGTCTTTGTGTTGTTCTAACAGCGTCTCTTTCGCTCCACAAATGGGGTGTACGTGACTGTGTGTGTCGACATCTGTGCATGAGTCTGTGTGTGTGCCTACAAGCTTGCCTGTATGCGTGCTCACTGTAATTCCACTTATGATTTAGTGTGTGTGTGTGTGTGTGTGTGTGTGTGTGTGTGTGTGTGTGTGTGTGTGTGTGTGTGTGTGTGTGTGTGTGTGTGTGTGTGTGTGTGTGTGTGTGCGTGCGTGCGTGCGTGCGTGCGTGCGTGTGTGTGTGTGTGTGTGTGTGTGTGTGTGTGCGTGTGTGCGTGTGTGTGTGCTCGAGGATGTGTCAGTATATGCTTGTATGCATACATTGGTTCATGTGTGTTCTCAGTCTACCTGTGTTAGAGCAAGGTGCTGAGGGACCTATTAGGAGGCATTGGACCTGGATCAATAGAGAAAACATCAGAGAGAATGTGAATTCCTAGATTCATTAGTCAACTCTGTTTCTGGTCAATGAGGTGGTGTTAAACCACTTCACTCCTGTGTACACCAGATTAGCACTGTCTGATGCCATCCAGCGTAATGTACTGGGTGTATAAGGAGAAATGGTGTAGAGGTATCCTATGCGTGTTCATGCGATATTAAGACATTGTTAAAGGTTCGACACATTGACCTACCTACCACATAGAGGATACATTTTTTAAATTCTAGGTGTAACACCTTTAAAGTCTTTATACACATATTTAATTAATATTATACACTGAGTATACAAAACATTAAGAGCTCTTTCCATGACATAGTCTGACCAGGTGAATCCAGGTGAAAGCTATGATCCCTTATTGATGTCACTTGTTAAATCCACTTCAGTCAGTGTAGAAAAATTGGCGATGCAGTTGCAACTCAATATTAGGAAGGTGTTCCTAATGTTTAATGTACTCAGCGTATATTTTAAGTGTTGAGGAGTGAGACAGGGATGTCTTCTGTCTTTATATCTGTTAATTAATGGCATCGTTATACTCGCAATGAAAATAGTGTTTTATTAACAATGTGCACAAAGTCATTTGATCATCTCAACTCTCTCTGATCTCCCTGTCATTCATGTATGTCACCTTAGATGTTATTGTCCATGTATTAACTTGTCTAGCATCTCGCGTTTCCTCCCCAAGCTGACAACTGAACACAGACATTTCTGACCAAGGGGTGGGTCAAAGTTGGAGTGGATTCCATCTGCTTTCTGTTTATGTGTAAACCCAACCAACAAGCTAGCTGCTAGGGTAACAGGAGCACCTCACAGCAGCGTGATCAAGCATGGGTAGCATGAGTACACTACACAAGGCTATTAGATGTAGAGTGATATGGTTGAAGCTGCTTCTTGTGAACCTCACCGCCACTCACAAGTTTATTGTTGAGGTGAGCTCTGGTATACCAGGAAGGTAGCCACTCACTAGTTTATTGTTGAGGTGAGCTCTGGAATACCAGGAAGGTAGCCACTCACTAGTTTATTGTTGAGGTGAGCTCTGGAATACCAGGAAGGTAGCCACTCACTAGTTTACTGTTGAGGTGAGCTCTGGAATACCAGGAAGGCAGCCACTCACTAGTTTACTGTTGAGGTGAGCTCTGGAATACCAGGAAGGTAGCCACTCACTAGTTTACTGTTGAGGTGAGCTCTGGAATACCAGGGAGGTAGCCACTCACTAGTTTATTGTTGAGGTGAGCTCTGGAATACCAGGGAGGTAGCCACTCACTAGTTTACTGTTGAGGTGAGCTCTGGAATACCAGGAAGGTAGCCACTCACTAGTTTATTGTTGAGGTGAGCTCTGGAATACCAGGGAGGTAGCCACTCACTAGTTTACTGTTGAGGTGAGCTCTGGAATACCAGGAAGGTAGCCACTCACTAGTTTACTGTTGAGGTGAGCTCTGGAATACCAGGAAGGTAGCCACTCACTAGTTTACTGTTGAGGTGAGCTCTGGAATACCAGGAAGGTAGCCACTCACTAGTTTACTGTTGAGGTGAGCTCTGGAATACCAGGAAGGTAGCCACTCACTAGTTTACTGTTGAGGTGAGCTCTGGAATACCAGGGAGATAGCCACTCACTAGTTTATTGTTGAGGTGAGCTCTGGAATACCAGGAAGGTAGCCACTCACTAGTTTACTGTTGAGGTGAGCTCTGGAATACCAGGAAGGTAGCCACTCACTAGTTTACTGTTGAGGTGAGCTCTGGAATACCAGGGAGGTAGCCACTCACTAGTTTATTGTTGAGGTGAGCTCTGGAATACCAGGGAGGTAGCCACTCACTAGTTTATTGTTGAGGTGAGCTCTGGAATACCAGGAAGGTAGCCACTCACTAGTTTATTGTTGAGGTGAGCTCTGGAATACCAGGGAGGTAGCCACTCACTAGTTTACTGTTGAGGTGAGCTCTGGAATACCAGGGAGGTAGCCACTCACTAGTTTATTGTTGAGGTGAGCTCTGGAATACCAGGGAGGTAGCCACTCACTAGTTTACTGTTGAGGTGAGCTCTGGAATACCAGGAGGTAGCCACTCACTAGTTTATTGTTGAGGTGAGCTCTGGAATACCAGGAAGGCAGCCACTCACTAGTTTACTGTTGAGGTGAGCTCTGGAATACCAGGGAGTTAGCCACTCACTAGTTTACTGTTGAGGTGAGCTCTGGAATACCAGGAAGGCAGCCACTCACTAGTTTATTGTTGAGGTGAGCTCTGGAATACCAGGGAGGTAGCCACTCACTAGTTTATTGTTGAGGTGAGCTCTGGAATACCAGGAAGGTAGCCACTCACTAGTTTACTGTTGAGGTGAGCTCTGGAATACCAGGGAGGTAGCCACTCACTAGTTTATTGTTGAGGTGAGCTCTGGAATACCAGGGAGGTAGCCACTCACTAGTTTACTGTTGAGGTGAGCTCTGGAATACCAGGAAGGTAGCCACTCACTAGTTTATTGTTGAGGTGAGCTCTGGAATACCAGGAAGGTAGCCACTCACTAGTTTACTGTTGAGGTGAGCTCTGGAATACCAGGAAGGTAGCCACTCACTAGTTTATTGTTGAGGTGAGCTCTGGAATACCAGGAAGGTAGCCACTCACTAGTTTACTGTTGAGGTGAGCTCTGGAATACCAGGGAGATAGCCACTCACTAGTTTATTGTTGAGGTGAGCTCTGGAATACCAGGAAGGTAGCCACTCACTAGTTTACTGTTGAGGTGAGCTCTGGAATACTAGGAAGGTAGCCACTCACTAGTTTATTGTTGAGGTGAGCTCTGGAATACCAGGAAGGTAGCCACTCACTAGTTTATTGTTGAGGTGAGCTCTGGAATACCAGGGAGGTAGCCACTCACTAGTTTATTGTTGAGGTGAGCTCTGGAATACCAGGAGGTAGCCACTCACTAGTTTACTGTTGAGGTGAGCTCTGGAATACCAGGAGGCAGCCACTTATTGTTGAGGTGAGCTCTGGAATACCAGGAAGGTAGCCACTCACTAGTTTACTGTTGAGGTGAGCTCTGGAATACCAGGGAGGTAGCCACTCACTAGTTTATTGTTGAGGTGAGCTCTGGAATACCAGGAAGGCAGCCACTCACTAGTTTACTGTTGAGGTGAGCTCTGGAATACCAGGAAGGTAGCCACTCACTAGTTTACTGTTGAGGTGAGCTCTGGAATACCAGGAGGTAGCCACTCACTAGTTTATTGTTGAGGTGAGCTCTGGAATACCAGGAAGGTAGCCACTCACTAGTTTACTGTTGAGGTGAGCTCTGGAATACCAGGAAGGCAGCCACTCACTAGTTTACTGTTGAGGTGAGCTCTGGAATACCAGGAAGGCAGCCACTCACTAGTTTACTGTTGAGGTGAGCTCTGGAAACCAGGAAGGTAGCCACTCACTAGTTTACTGTTGAGGTGAGCTCTGGAATACCAGGAAGGTAGCCACTCACTAGTTTATTGTTGAGGTGAGCTCTGGAATACCAGGAAGGTAGCCACTCACTAGTTTACTGTTGAGGTGAGCTCTGGAATACCAGGAAGGTAGCCACTCACTAGTTTACTGTTGAGGTGAGCTCTGGAATACCAGGAAGGTAGCCACTCACTAGTTTACTGTTGAGGTGAGCTCTGGAAACCAGGAAGGCAGCCACTCACTAGTTTATTGTTGAGGTGAGCTCTGGAATACCAGGAAGGTAGCCACTCACTAGTTTACTGTTGAGGTGAGCTCTGGAATACCAGGAAGGTAGCCACTCACTAGTTTACTGTTGAGGTGAGCTCTGGAATACCAGGAAGGTAGCCACTCACTAGTTTACTGTTGAGGTGAGCTCTGGAATACCAGGAAGGCAGCCACTCACTAGTTTACTGCTGAGGTGAGCTCTGGAATACCAGGAAGGTAGCCACTTACTAGTTTACTGTTGAGGTGAGCTCTGGAATACCAGGGAGGTAGCCACTCACTAGTTTACTGTTGAGGTGAGCTCTGGAATACCAGGGAGGTAGCCACTCGAATTGAGGTCTGTGTGTGTGTGTGTGTGTGTGACCTGGTCTCTTGCTAGCCTCCATCCTGTTCAGCTAAAGTTTAATGCCATTCACTTCCCTCAATCAAGCTCCAGTTGAGACGTGTGTTGTGTGTTTGCATTAGGCTGCATCGTCTCCCTGCCTCCCAACCTAGTTATTAACCCAAACAGTGGCTGTCACTTGTTTGTGTTTCAGTTTTAATTGCATCTGGATGTTTTGTCTCATGTGAACACAGACATTAACATTTCTCTTGCATGGTATAATCAGTTGTTCAACCACAATACCATACAGACAGAACAGAGACGGGAGGGGAAATAACCACATGCAATCATGTTTGCTGCACAATCACATTTGGGTGAGGCCTGAGTGTGTTTGTTTGTTTGTGTGTGTGTATGTGTGTGTGTGTTTGTGCGTGTGTGTGTATATGTGTGTGTGTTTGTGTGTGTGTATGTGCGTGTGTATGTGTGTGTGCTTGTGCGTGTGTGTGTATGTGTGTGTACTAGGATCTAAATAAGGACTCTATAGGCCTCCTGAGGCCTGAGATTGGATTTCAAACCCACACAGTCTATATCACACCACTCAATAAGCTCTGTATTTTTAATGAGGGCAAATTCAATCTGTGTCATTTTCTCCCGACCCAAAAATATCCAGTGTCATTAAATCATCCAATGAAAATGCACTCTCTCTGTTCAAAACCAAAAGACATACCATAAAACACATCATAAGACTTTCAGTCAGTGAGTACAGCTCCTGTGTGAGAGACAGTATGACATGTATGGTGAATCATGATGCAAAAGGTAATGGAATCAATCTATCTATAACAGGCATTATTCTGTTCAACGCAATGTTGACGAAGACCATGATGCTACCTGTGCCAGAACAGACATGTGATATGACATCTGAGGTCGATGGTTTCTCTGAGAGCCTCTCTACTGTGTATATGAACATCAAAGACCTCTCTCTCTCTCTCTCTCTCTCTCTCTCTCTCTCTCTCTCTCTCTCTCTATGGCTGTTCAACCCTTCTGTCAAGACCATTCAGATCTGTCCAGTTGCTACATTCAGTGCTACAGATGTAGTACTGAATTTTTGTTGTTGTTGTAAGATGGCGCCGGAGGGTAAGGTTGCCGTTTATGGGCTCTAAACCAACCGTGCTATTTTGTTAGTTTTTTTTCGCATTGTTTGCAAAGGATTTTGAACATAATGTTGCTGCTTCCGTCTCTTATGACCGAAAAGAGCTTCTGGTCCTCAGAACAGCGATTAATCACCTTGAAGTGGACAAAGATTTTTCTTTAATGAGAGAGGTAGAGTATCTCATGATAAGCTGAAGACTACACTATATACCAAGAGAGTTTTCATCTATATTCTTCGTAGCTGTCTATTTACCACAACAAACCGATGCTGGCACTAAGACTGCACTCAATGAGCTGTATACGGTCATAAGAAAACAGGAAAACGCTCATCCAGAGGCGGCGCTCCTTGTGGATGGACTTTAATGAAGGGAAACTTAAATCAGTCATTTTATATATATATATAAAATAAAGTCACTTGAAGTCGGAAGTTTACATACACCTAGGTTGGAGTCATTAAAACTTGTTTTTCAACCACTCCACAAATGTCTTGGTAACTTCTCTAGGATAGGGGGCAGCATCTGGAATTTTGGATGAAAAGCATGCCCAATTCCAACTGCCTGCTACTCATCCCCAGAAGATAAGATATGCATATTATTAGTAGATTTTGATAGTTTCTAAAACTGTTTGAATTATGTCTGTGAGTATAACAGATCTTATGTAGCAGGTGAAACCCCGAGGTCAAGCCATTCAGATTTTTTTTGAGGTCACCCTGTTGTCAATGAGTTTTCATTGGGAATCCAGATTTCTAAGGGACTTGCTTGCAGTTTCTACTGATTCCACGGGATGTCACCAGTCTTTAGAAATTGGTTGAGGTTATTCCTTTGTGTAATGAAGAAGTACAGCCATCTTGAACGAGTGTCACTTCATGTGTACTGTTTGATAGAGGCGCAAACCCAGAAAGCATGCTTCAGTTTGTTTTCTTCCTGTATTGAACACAGATCATCCCATCTTCAATTCAAAACTTCAAAATTCCTAAAGTTGTATTACAAAAGTAGTTTGAAATGTTTTGGCAAAGTTGACATGTAACCTTTGAGATATTTTGTCGTCACATTGCGTAAATTGGAACCGGTGTTTTTCTGGATCAAACGTGCCAAATAAATGGACATTTTGGATATATATGGACGGAATTAATCGAACAAAATGACAATTTTTGATGTTTATGGGACATATTGGAGTGCCAACAGAAGAAGCTCGTCAAAGGTAAGGCATGATTTATATTTGTCACGCCCTGGTCGAAGTATTTTGTGTTTATCTTCATTTATTTGGTCAGGCCAGGGTGTGACATGGGTTTTTGTATGTGGTGTGTTTGTAGTGGGATTGTAGCTTAGTGGGGTGTTCTAGGTAAGTCTATGGCTGCCTGAAGTGGTTCTCAATCAGAGGCAGGTGTTTATCGTTGTCTCTGATTGGGAACCTTATTTAGGCAGCCATATTCTTTGGTTGTGTTGTGGGTGATTGTCCTTAGTGTCTTGATGTCCTTGTGCTGTGTTAGTTGACACAAGTATAGGCTGTTTTCGGTTTCGTTTTTGTTTATTGTTTTGTAGTGTTTTTTGTATTGATTCGTGTTACGTTTATTTGATTAAACATGGATCGCAATATACACGCTGCAGTTTGGTCCGACTCTCCTTCACCACATGAAAACCATAACAGAATCACCCACCACAGGACCAAGCAGCGTGTCAACAGGCAGGAGCAGCCCAAAGAGGAGATGCGTATTAAGGATTTCTGGACATGGGAGGAAATCCTCGACGGGAGAGGACCCTGGGCTAAACCAGGGGAGTGTAGCCACCCAAAGGTGGAACTGGTGGAGGCAGCGAGGAGAGCAGAGTCAGCCGGAGAGAGGAGCCTGCGATATGAGGGAACACGGTTGGCAAGGAAGCCTGAGAGTCAGCCCCCAAAATTTCTTTGGGGGGGGGGGCTCAAGGAGAGAGTGGCAGAATCAGGAGTCAGACCTGAGCCAACTCTCCCTGTTTATCGTGAGGAGCCAAGGAGGAGACCAGAACCAGAGCCGGTGTTGGAGGTGAGCGAAGCAGAGACTGTGAAGGAGTTAATGGGGAAAAAAGCTAGCTAGCTTACAAAGAATAACAACACAAAATATCTAGTTAACAGAAGAAAGGAAGACAAAATAAGGACAAAAGAAGGACAGAAGAAAAAGGAAAAGAAAGAGGACAACAAAGTGAAACAGTCAGCACTTCTATTGCAACTTCGTATTTCGTCCTCCTAACGTAGTCTACACTGCTATCTGCCCAGCAGCTAGCCAGCTAGCAAACGTCCACTGTCTACCGAATAGCAGCACTGTAGAAACTATTACACTCAACTGAACGACTTGATTAGTGTAGTGTTAGCTAGCTACATAGTTGTCTTTGCTGTCTTCGTATCCAAGATAATTGTGTAGTTTAGAGCGTGTAGTCTTAGAGTGATTATCTTAATTTACCGAGGTTAGCTAGCCAGCTATTTGTCGTCCTTAACGTAGGAGACACTGCTAGCTAGCCAACAGCTAGCCAACGTCTACTGAATAGAACTTCCGCACTCAACAACCCGGTCGCATTCCGCTTCGCTCCACAGGTAGTATCACATTTTAATTTCATTTCATTACAGCACAACGGTTTGATTTGTTTGATCGTAGCTAGCTACATAGCTAGCTACATAGTCGTCTGTGTATCAAAGATAATTGTGTAGTCTAGAGCGATTTTCTAGGTTAGCTAGCCAGCTATTGTCGTTATTTTAACGCAACGTAACGTAATCAACACTGCTAGCTAGCCAGCTAGCCCCCGAATAGCAGCACTGTAGAAACTATTACACTCAACGGAACGACTTGATTAGTGTAGTGTCAACAACGCAGCCACTGCCAGCTAGTCTACAAAGTCAACAACGCAGCCACTGTCAGCTAGCCTACTTCAGCAGTACTGTATCATTTTAATCATTTTAGTCAATAAGATTCTTGCTACGTAAGCTTAACTTTCTGAACATTCGAGACGTGTAGTCCACTTGTCATTCCAATCTCCTTGCATTAGCGTAGCCTCTTCTGTAGCCTGTCAACTATGTGTCTGTCTATCCCTGTTCTCTCCTCTCTGCACAGACCATACAAACGCTCCACACCGCGTGGCCGCGGCCACCCTAATCTGGTGGTCCCAGCGCGCACGACCCACGTGGAGTTCCAGGTCTCCGGTAGCCTCTGGAACTGCCGATCTGCGGCCAACAAGGCAGAGTTCATCTCGGCCTATGCCTCCCTCCAGTCCCTCGACTTCTTGGCACTGACGGAAACATGGATCACCACAGATAACATTGCTACTCCTACTGCTCTCTCTTCGTCCGCCCACGTGTTCTCGCACACCCAGAGAGCTTCTGGTCAGCGGGGTGGTGGCACCGGGATCCTCATCTCTCCCAAGTGGTCATTCTCTCTTTCTCCCCTTACCCATCTGTCTATCGCCTGCTTTGAATTTCATGCTGTCACAGTTACCAGCCCTTTCAAGCTTAACATCCTTATCATTTATCGCCCTCCAGGTCCCCTCGGAGAGTTCATCAATGAGCTTGATGCCTTGATAAGCTCCTTTCCTGAGGACGGCTCACCTCTCACAGTTCTGGGCGACTTTAACCTCCCCATGTCTACCTTTGACTCATTCCTCTCTGCCTCCTTCTTTTCACTCCTCTCCTCTTTTGACCTCACCCTCTCACCTTCCCCCCCTACTCACAAGGCAGGCAATATGCTCGACCTCATCTTTACTAGATGCTGTTCTTCCACTAACCTCATTGCAACTCCCCTCCAAGTCTCCGACCACTACCTTGTATCCTTTTCCCTCTCGCTCTCATCCAACACTTCCCACACTGCCCCTACTCGGATGGTATCGCGCCGTCCCAACCTTCGCTCTCTCTCCCCCCCGCTACTCTCTCCTCTTCCATCCTATCATCTCTTCCCTCTGCTCAAACCTTCTCCAACCTATCTCCTGATTCTGCCTCCTCAACCCTCCTCTCCTCCCTTTCTGCATCCTTTGACTCTCTATGTCCCCTATCCTCCAGGCCGGCTCGGTCCTCCCCTCCCGCTCCGTGGCTCGACGACTCATTGCGAGCTCACAGAACAGGGCTCCGGGCAGCCGAGCGGAAATGGAGGAAAACTCGCCTCCCTGCGGACCTGGCATCCTTTCACTCCCTCCTCTCTACATTTTCCTCCTCTGTCTCTGCTGCTAAAGCCACTTTCTACCACTCTAAATTCCAAGCATCTGCCTCTAACCCTAGGAAGCTCTTTGCCACCTTCTCCTCCCTCCTGAATCCTCCCCCCTCCTCCCTCTCTGCAGATGACTTCGTCAACCATTTTGAAAAGAAGGTCGACGACATCCGATCCTCGTTTGCTAAGTCAAACGACACCGCTGGTTCTGCTCACACTGCCCTACCCTGTGCTCTGACCTCTTTCTCCCCTCTCTCTCCAGATGAAATCTTGCGTCTTGTGACGGCCGGCCGCCCAACAACCTGCCCGCTTGACCCTATCCCCTCCTCTCTTCTCCAAACCATTTCCGGAGACCTTCTCCCTTACCTCACCTCGCTCATTAACTCATCCCTGACCGCTGGCTACGTCCCTTCCGTCTTCAAGAGAGCGAGAGTTGCACCCCTTCTGAAAAAACCTACACTCGATCCCTCCGATGTCAACAACTACAGACCAGTATCCCTTCTTTCTTTTCTCTCCAAAACTCTTGAACGTGCCGTCCTTGGCCAGCTCTCCCGCAATCTCTCTCAGAATGACCTTCTTGATCCAAATCCGTCAGGTTTCAAGACTAGTCATTCAAATGAGACTGCTCTTCTCTGTATCACGGAGGCGCTCCGCACTGCTAAAGCTAACTCTCTCTCCTCTGCTCTCATCCTTCTAGACCTATCGGCTGCCTTCGATACTGTGAACCATCAGATCCTCCTCTCCACCTTCTCTGAGTTGGGCATCTCCGGGGGGGGGCCCACGCTTGGATTGCGTCCTACCTGACAGGTCGCTCCTACCAGGTGGCGCGGCGAGAATCTGTCTCCTCACCACGCGCTCTCACCACTGGTGTCCCCCAGGGCTCTGTTCTAGGCCCTCTCCTATTCTCGCTATACACCAAGTCACTTGGCTCTGTCATAACCTCACATGGTCTCTCCTATCATTGCTATGCAGACGACACACAATTAATCTTCTCCTTTCCCCCTTCTGATGACCAGGTGGCGAATCGCATCTCTGCATGTCTGGCAGACATATCAGTGTGGATGACGGATCAGCACCTCAAGCTGAACCTCGGCAAGACGGAGCTGCTCTTCCTCCCGGGGAAGGACTGCCCGTTCCATGATCTCGTCATCACGGTTGACAACTCCATTGTATCCTCCTCCCAGAGTGCTAAGAACCTTGGCGTGATCCTGGACAACACCCTGTCGTTCTCAACTAACATCAAGGTGGTGGCCCGTTCCTGTAGGTTCATGCTCTACAACATCCGCAGAGTACGACCCTGCCTCACACAGGAAGCGGCGCAGGTCCTAATCAGGCACTTGTCATCTCCCGTCTGGATTACTGCAACTCGCTGTTGGCTGGGCTCCCTGCCTGTGCCATTAAACCCCTACAACTCATCCAGAACGCCGCAGCCCGTCTGGTGTTCAACCTTCCCAAGTTCTCTCACGTCACCCTGCTCCTCCGCTCTCTCCACTGGCTTCCAGTTGAAGCTTGCATCCGCTACAAGACCATGGTGCTTGCCTACGGAGCTGTGAGGGGAACGGCACCTCAGTACCTCCAGGCTCTGATCAGGCCCTACACCCAAACAAGGGCACTGCGTTCATCCACCTCTGGCCTGCTCGCCTCCCTACCACTGAGGAAGTACAGCCCAGTCAAAACTGTTCGCTGCTCTGGCCCCCAATGGTGGAACAAACTCCCTCACGACGCCAGGACAGAGGAGTCAATCACCACCTTCCAGAGACACCTGAAACCCCACCTCTTTAAGGAATACCTAGGATAGGATAAAGTAATCCTTCTCACCCCCCCCCCCCCTTAAAAGATTTAGATGCACTATTGTAAAGTGGCTGTTCCACTGGATGTCATAAGGTGAATGCACCAATTTGTAAGTCGCTCTGGATAAGAGTGTCTGCTAAATGACTTAAATGTAATGTAAATGAAATTGGAGGAGAGAGAAATGAGTGAGTTGCTGTGTTGGTGCTTTTTGCATGGAATTCGCCCGACAGAACGTGTCAGTGATTTGATGGCACCTGGGTCAGCGCTCCATACTCGTCCTGAGGTGCGTGTTAGTCGGCTGGTGAAGTTGGTGCCAGCCTCACGCACCAGGCCACCTGTGCACATCCCTAGCCTTGCACGTCCTGTGCTAACACTGCTCTCAAGATCTCCAGTACGCCTTCACGGTCTAGCCCATCCTGTGCCACCTCCACACACCAGCCCTCCGGTAGCAGCTCCCCACACCAGGCTTCCTGTGCGTGTCCTCAGCCCAGTACCATCAGTGCCAGCACCACGCATCAGGCCTACAGTGCGCCTCGCCTCTCCTGCGCTGCCGGAGTCTCCCGCCTGTTCAGCGCTATCAGAGTCTTTCTCCTCTCCTGCGCTGTCGGAGTCTCCCGCCTCTCCAGCGCTGTCAGAGCCTTCCTCCTCTACAGCGCTGCTGGAGGCTCCCGTCTGTTCAGCGCATCTAGAGCCTTCTTCCTCTACAGCGCTGCTGGAGTCTCCTGTCTGTTCAGCGCAGCCGGAGCTGTCAGCCTGCATGGAGCAGTCAGAGCTGTCAGTCTGCATGAAGGAGCCAGAGCTGTCAGTCTGCAAGGAGCTGTCAGTCTGCAAGGAGCTGCCAGTCTGCAAGGTGCTGCCAGCCTGCATGGAGCAGCCAGAGCTGTCAGTCTGCAAGGAGCTGCCAGTCTGCAAGGTGCTGCCAGCCTGCATGGAGCAGCCAGAGCTGTCAGCTTGCATGGAGCAGTCAGAGCTGTCAGTCTGCATGGAGCAGCCAGAACTGTCAGTATGCATGAAGCAGCCAGAGCTGTCAGTCTGCATGAAGCAGCCAGAGCTGTCAGTCTGCATGAAGCAGCCAGAGCTGTCAGTCTGCAAGGAGCTGCCAGTCTGCAAGGAGCTGCCAGTCTGCAAGGAGCTGCCAGTCTGCAAGGAGCTGCCAGTCTGCAAGGAGCTGTCAGTCTGCAAGGAGCTGTCAGTACATCACTGGGGCCAAGCTTCCTGCCATCCAGGACCTATACACTAGGTGGTGTCAGAGGAAGGCCCAGACAATTGTCAAGAACTCCAGTCACCCAAGTCATAGACTGTTCTCTCTGCTACCGCACGGCAGCGCCAAGTCTAGGTCCTAAAGGCTCCTTAACAGCTTCTACCCCCAAGCCATTGGACTGTTGAACAGGTAATCAAATGGCCACCCGGACTATTTGCATTGACACCTCCCCATTTTGTTTTTACACTGCTGCTACTCGCTGTTTATTATCTATGCATAGTCACTTTACACTTTATGTTTTAATTTAGTTTATTTTGTAAATATTTTCTTAACTCTATTTTCTTAACTGCATTATTGGTTAAGTGCTTGTAAGTAAGCATTTCACGGTAAGGTCTACTACACCTGTTGTATTCGGCACATGTGACATTGAGCTGCAGTCCTTTTTGTCCTCAGAACAGCATCAGTTCGTTGGGGCATGGACTCTACCAGATGTTGAAACTTTCCACAGGGATGTTGGCCCATGTTGACTCCAATGCTTCCCACAGTTGTGTCAAGTTGGATGAATGTCCTTTGGGTGGTGGACCATTCTTGATATACACGGGAAACTGTTGAACGTGAAAAACCCAGTAGCGTTGCGATTCTTGGCACACTCAAACTGATGCGCCTTGTACCTACTACTATACCCAGTTCAAAGGCACTTAAATGTTGGGTCTTGCCCGTTCACCATCTGAATGGCACACGCACACAATCTATGTCTCAATTTTCTCAAGGCTTAAATATCATTTTTTAACCTGTCTCCTCCCCTTCATCTATACTGACTGAAGTGGATTTAAACAAGTGACATCAATAAGGGATCATAGCTTTCACCAGGATTTACCTGGTCTGTCTATGTCATGGAAAGACAAGATGTTCCTAATGTTTTGTACACTTAGTGTAAATTGTTGTGTATCATGAACAACATGGTTGCTACCAAGAATACAGCTAAATAAAACATTTTTATTTTTTATTTCACCTTTATTTAACCAAGTAAGCCAGTTGAGAACAAGTTCACATTTACAATGGTGGCCTGGCCAAGATAAAGCAAAGCAGTGAGACACAAACAACACAGAGTTACACATGGGATAAACAAACGTACAGTCAATAACACAATAGAAAAGTCTATATACAGTGTATGCAAATGTAATAAGATTAGGGAGGTAAGGTAATAAATAGGCCATAGTGACGAAAGAATGACAATTTAGCAATTAAACACTGGGGTGATAGATGTGCAGAAGATGAATGTGCAAAAATAACAACTTGGGGATGAGTTAGTTGGGTGGGCTATTTACAGATGGGCTGTGTACAGGTGCAATGATCGGTAAGCTGCTCTGACAGCTGATGCTTAGTTAGTGAGGGAGATATAAGACTCCAGCTTCAGTGATTTTTTTCAATTCATACCAGTCATTGGCAGCAGAGAACCAGGAAGGAAAGGCGGCCAAATCAGGAGTTGGCTATGGGGATGACCATTGAAATATACCTGCTGGAGCGCATGCTACGGGTGGGTGTTGTTATGGTGGCCAGTGAGCTGAGGTAAGGCGGGGCTTTACCTAGCAAAGACTTATAGATGACCTGGAGCCAGTGAGTTTGACGACGAATATAAAGGGAGGGCCAGCCAACAAGAGCATACAGGTCGCAGTGGTGGGTAGTATATGAGGCTTTGCTGACAAATGGATGGCACTACATCCAATTTGCTGATTAGAGTGTTGGAGGCTATTTTGTAAACCGCCGAAGTCAAGGATTGGTAGGATAATCAGTTTTACAAGGGTATGTTTGGCAGCATGAGTGAGGATGCTTTGTTTGCGAAATAGGAAGCCGATTCTAGATTACATTTTTGATTGGAGATGCTTAATGTGAGTCTGGAAGGAGAGTTTGCAGTCTAGCCAGACACCTAGGTATTTGTAGTTTTAAGTCAGCACCGCCCAGAGTTGTGATGCTAGACGGGCGGACGGGTGCGGGCAGCGATCAGTTGAAGAGCATGCATTTAGTTTTACTTGCATTTAAGAGCAGTTGGAGGCCACGGAAGGAGTGTTGTATGGCTTTGAAGCTCATCTGGAGGTGTGTTAACACTGTGTCCAAAGAAGGACCAGAAGTATACAGAATGGTGTCGTCTGAGTAGAGGTGGATCAGAGAATCACCAGCAGCAAGAGCGACATCATTGATGTAAACAGAGAAAAGGATCGGCCCGAGAATTGAACCCTGTGGCACCCCCATAGAGACTGCCAGAGGTAAGGACAACAGGCCCTCCGATTTGACACACTGAACTCTATCTGAGAAGTAGTTGGTGAACCAGGCGAGGCAGTCATTTGAGAAACCAAGGCTGTTGAGTCTGCCGATAAGAATGCGGTGATTGACAGCCTTGGCCAGGTCGAAAGCCTTGGCCAGGTTGATGAAGACGATGGCGGTTATGATATTGTTTAGGTCCTTGAGTGAGGCTGAGGTGCACCCATGACCAGCTCGGAAACCATGCTGCTAGGTACAGGAACACGAGTGTTAGCGAGGCCTCTATCCCTACTCCCTTTGTCACGCCCTGGCCATAGACAGGCTTTTTATTCTCTATTTTGTTAAGGCCAGGGTGTGACTAGAGTGGGCGTTCTATGTTATTTTTTACTGTTTTTGTATTTCTTTTTTTTGGCCGGGTATGGTTCTCAATCAGGGACAGCTGTCTGTCATTGTCTCTGATTGAGAACCATACTTAGGCAGCCTTTTTTCCCACTATGGGTTGTGGGTAGTTCTTTTCTGTTTTAGTATTAGTTACCAGACGGAACTGTTTCGGTTGTTTTTTTTGTTTACTTTGTATTGTAGTGTTCAGTTCAGTTGAAAAAAAAGACGACACTTACCACGCTGCATATTGGTCCGATCCTTCCTACTCCTCCTCAGAAGAGTAGGAAAACCGTTATACCCTTGAATTTGGTTGACATAAGAAAAGAAACACCTGGGAGAATAATTAAGCTTGCTTTGGGTATATCTATTTGACTGTGCGTTTTAGCACATTTAAATTAATCACCCATTTATCTTATTTGAATGACTCTAGAACGGCAAATATAAAGGCATTCAATAAGAAGTCTTTCCGTGCACCAGCCTGCGTTGTTTCTGAATTAAACGCCCTGAATATCTTTGGGGAATAATATTGTTTTCCTGTGGATGGGGCCTAATCTACTCAGTCATGGTGGTTTGAAGAGGGAACGTTTTCATGTTTTATGAGGGTTGGTTCCAGCTCTCTCTTTCTTTCACCATACCGCAGTCATCTAACTAAAGAGGGGGCTTCTCTTTTTCTCTCCCTCTTCCTGCCTGCCACTGAGGAGATGAGTGTAGGGAAGGAAGGAAGGTTGTATGGAAGCTCTGCAAATTACATGACACCCTGTGAGAAGATAACAATCACCAAATATATTCTGCAAAACCAAAGCAGCATCAATAAATGTATCCAATATTTATCCGTAAATGAACGCTACTATATCATCTGTGTAATGACATGTCCCTCCAACCAAGAAGTCAGGAGATAAAAGACAGACAGGTTGAATCCATTACAGGAACTAAACCCAGAGATAATGTCCCCTTGGCCCTGGCTTCCTCAACCAACACAAAGCCCAATAGAGCCACAACAGTTTGATAACAGTCAAGTACAATAGGGTGCAAGAAGTGGGAAGAAGAAGCCAACACAGAGACTGCAGCAGCGCCTCCGGCCTTGTGGCTGTGACTCTCAGGTGTCGGCTGCTCTCTCTGCAGGTATGTGTTACCATAACAGAATGGTTAAGAGGGCTCCCCTGTCTCGACACACTGACTACAGTATGATCAGGGGTGCCTGGCCGATTTAGCGCAGTCTTGTTAGAGTGAGCATTGCACAATGGAACCTGTCATGTGGCTTGTAATGTGTAATTGAACTTGGAGCCATTTTGCTCGAGCTTGAGAATATTCAGACGATGCTGATGGTTGGGTTTCACTCGGAAAAGCTGACCAGATATCCTGCTTGTTGTTCGCGTTAAGCCTTGTTTTCAGAAGAGGGCCTGCGCCCGGGGAACAACTTCTCTAAGTCACCTTTTTCCAAATGGATACAAATGTCCAATGGAGTCTGGTGCTGCACCCTTCTCTGGTGTCCACAAACCAACACTCTCCCAACTCCTCTCGCTCCCCCTCTCCCCACCGTCACCACACCCCACCCTCACCACACCCTCCTCTCTGTACGTTTTTCTCCTCTGGAACTTTCATTATGTAAAGGGTATAAAAATACAGCTAGCCGTGTGAATTTATGGCTCTTTCAGAGTTGCCCTTAAACATATGAACTTTTTATCCGTTCGCTGCTGAAACCAGAGTAGGAAAACAGAGCGACCAAGAGATTACACAGAGCCACCGCAACATAGAGGCCTGCAGTCACCAGCCTCCCACTTATACTCCTCTCAGCATCAAGGCTGTGTTGTCCATACACTGACACACACACACACACACACACACACACACACATGCACAAACAATCTTAGAAAAAAAGGTGCTATCTGGAACCTAAAAGGATTATTTTGGCTGTCCCCATAGGAGAACCCTTTGAAGAACCCTTTTTGGTTCCAGGTAGAACCCTTTTGGTTCCATATAGAACTATTTTGGGTTCCAAGAAGAATCCTA
>NC_068422.1:80637638-80660138 GCF_023373465.1 Oncorhynchus keta
TGAGGTCTACACCTGTATGTTTGTGTGGGATTAGATGTAGTCCTGATCCCACGAGGTCTACACCTGTATGTTTGTGTGGGATTAGATGTAGTCCTGATCCCACGAGGTCTACACCTGTATGTTTGTGTGGGATTAGATGTAGTCCTGATCCCACGAGGTTGTATGTTTGTGTGGGATTAGATGTAGTCCTGATCCCACGAGGTCTACACCTGTATGTTTGTGTGGGATTAGATGTAGTCCTGATCCCACCGAGGTCTACACCTGTATGTTTGTGTGGGATTAGATGTAGTCCTGATCCCACCGAGGTCTACACCTGTATGTTTGTGTGGGATTAGATGTAGTCCTGATCCCACCGAGGTCGACACCTGTATGTTTGTGTGGGATTAGATGTTGTCCTGATCCCACGAGGTCTACACCTGTATGTTTGTGTGGGATTAGATGTAGTCCTGATCCCACCGAGGTCTACACCTGTATGTTTGTGTGGGATTAGATGTAGTCCTGATCCCACGAGGTCTACACCTGCATGTTTGTGTGGGTTTAGATGCAGTCCTGATCCCACCGAGGTCTACACCTGTATGTTTGTGTGGGATTAGATGTAGTCCTGATCCCACGAGGGCTACATCTGTATGTTTGTGTGGGATTAGATGTAGTTCTGATCCCACCGAGGTCTACACCTGTATGTTTGTGTGGGATTAGATGTAGTCCTGATACCACTGAGGTCTACACCTGTATGTTTGTGTGGGATTAGATGTAGTCCTGATACCACTGAGGTCTACACCTGTATGTTTGTGTGGGATTAGATGTAGTCCTGATCCCACCGAGGTCTACACCTGTATGTTTGCGTGGGATTAGATGTAGTCCTGATCCCACGAGGTCTACACCTGTATGTTTGCGTGGGATTAGATGTAGTCCTGATACCACTGAGGTCTACACCTGTATGTTTGTGTGGGATTAGATGTAGTCCTGATCCCACCGAGGTCGACACCTGTATGTTTGTGTGGGATTAGATGTAGTCCTGATCCCACGAGGTCTACACCTGCATGTTTGTGTGGGATTAGATGCAGTCCTGATCCCACTGAGGTCTACACCTGTATGTTTGTGTGGGATTAGATGTAGTCCTGATCCCACGAGGGCTCATCTGTATGTTTGTGTGGGATTAGATGTAGTTCTGATCCCACCAAGGTCTACACCTGTATGTTTGTGTGGGATTAGATGTAGTCCTGATACCACTGAGGTCTACACCTGTATGTTTGTGTGGGATTAGATGTTGTCCTGATCCCACAAGGTCTCCCTGATACCACTGAGGTCTACACCTGTATGTTTGTGTGGGATTAGATGTTGTCCTGATCCCACGAGGTCTACACCTGTATGTTTGTGTGGGATTAGATGTAGTCCTGATCCCACTGAGGTCTACACCTGTATGTTTGTGTGGGATTAGATGTAGTCCTGATCCCACCGAGGTCTACACCTGTATGTTTGTGTGGGATTAGATGTAGTCCTGTCCCACGAGGTCTACACCTGTATGTTTGCGTGGGATTAGATGTAGTCCTGATACCACTGAGGTCTACACCTGTATGTTTGTGTGGGATTAGATGTAGTCCTGATACCACTGAGGTCTACACCTGTATGTTTGTGTGGGATTAGATGTAGTCCTGATACCAATGAGGTCTACACCTGTATGTTTGTGTGGGATTAGATGTAGTCCTCATCCCACAAGGTTTACACCTGTATGTTTGTGTGGGATTAGATGTAGTCCTGATCCCACCGAGGTCTACACCTGTATGTTTGTGTGGGATTAGATGTAGTCCTTATACCACTGAGGTCTACACACCTGTCTATGTTTGTGTGGGATTAGATGTAGTCCTGATCCCACGAGGTCTACACCTGTATGTTTGCGTGAGATTAGATGTAGTCCTGATCCCACGAGGTCTACACCTGTATGTTTGTGTGAGATTAGATGTAGTCCTGATCCCACGAGGTCTACACCTGTATGTTTGTGTGGGATTAGATGTAGTCCTGATCCCACTGAGGTCTACACCTGTATGTTTGTGTGGGATTAGATGTAGTCCTTATAGCACTGAGGTCTACACCTGTATGTTTGTGTGAGATTAGATGTCGTAATCCCACGAGGTCTACACCTGTATGTTTGTGTGGATTAGATGTAGTCCTGATCCCACCGAGGTCTACACCTGTATGTTTGAGATTAGATGTAGTCCTGATACCACTGAGGTCTACACCTGTATGTTTGTGTGGGATTAGATGTAGTCCTGATACCACTGAGGTCTACACCTGTATGTTTGTGTGATTAGATGTAGTCCTGATCCCACCGAGGTAGATTAGATGTAGTCCTGATCCCACGAGGTCTACACCTGTATGTTTGTGTGTGATTAGATGTAGTCCTGATACCACTGAGGTCTACACCTGTATGTTTGTGTGGGATTAGATGTAGTCCTGATCCCACCGAGGTCGACACCTGTATGTTTGTGTGGGATTAGATGTAGTCCTGATCCCACGAGGTCTACACCTGTTTGTGTGGGATTAGATGCAGTCCTGATCCCACCGAGGTGTATGTTTGTGTGGGATTAGATGTAGTCCTGATCCCACGAGGGCTACATCTGTATGTTTGTGTGGATTAGATGTAGTCCTACTGGAGGTCTACACCTGTATGTTTGTGTGGGATTAGATGTAGTCCTGATCCCACCGAGGTCTACACCTGTATGTTTGTGTGGGATTAGATGTAGTCCTGATCCCACGAGGTCTACACCTGTATGTTTGCGTGGGATTAGATGTAGTCCTGATACCACTGAGGTCTACACCTGTATGTTTGTGTGGGATTAGATGTAGTCCTGATACCACTGAGGTCTATACCTGTATGTTTGTGTGGGATTAGATGTAGTCCTGATACCAATGAGGTCTGTGGGATTAGATGTAGTCCTCATCCCACAAGGTTTACACCTGTTTTGTGTGGGATTAGATGTAGTCCTGATCCCACCGAGGTCTACACCTGTATGTTTGTGTGGGATTAGATGTAGTCCTTATACCACTGAGGTCTACACCTGTATGTTTGTGTGAGATTAGGGAATCCCACGAGGTCTACACCTGTAAATTTGTGTGGGATTAGATGTAGTCCTGATCCCACGAGGTCTACACCTGTATGTTTGGTGAGATTAGATGTAGTCCTACCCACCTACACCTGTATGTTTGTGTGAGATTAGATGTAGTCCTGATCCCACGATTGTATGTTTGTGTGGGATTAGATGTAGTCCTGATCCCACGAGGTCTACACCTGTATGTTTGTGTGGGATTAGATGTAGTCCTTATAGCACTGAGGTCTACACCTGTATGTTTGTGTGAGATTAGATGTCGTCCTAATCCCACGAGGTCTACACCTGTATGTTTGTGTGGGATTAGATGTAGTCCTGATCCCACCGAGGTCTACACCTGTATGTTTGCGTGAGATTAGTTTCCTGATACCACTGTGTATGTTTGGATTAGATGTAGTCCTGATACCACTGAGGTCTACACCTGTATGTTTGTGTGGGATTAGATGTAGTCCTGATCCCACCGAGGTCTACACCTGTATGTTTGCGTGGGATTAGATGTAGTCCTGATCCCACGAGGTCTACACCTGTATGTTTGTGTGGGATTAGATGTAGTCCTGATACCACTGAGGTCTACACCTGTATGTTTGTGTGGGATTAGATGTAGTCCTGATCCCACACACTGTATGTTTGTGTGGGATTAGATGTAGTCCTGATCCCACGAGGTCTAGCATGTTTGTGTGGGATTAGATGCAGTCCTGATCCCACCGAGGTCTACACCTGTATGTTTGTGTGGGATTAGATGTAGTCCTGATCCCACGAGGGCTACATCTGTATGTTTGTGTGGGATTAGATGTAGTCCTGATCCCACTGAGGTCTACACCTGTATGTTTGTGTGGATTAGATGTAGTCCTGATCCCACGAGGTCTACACCTGTATGTTTGTGTGGATGTAGTCCTGATCCCACGAGGTCTACACCTGTATGTTTGTGTGGGATTAGATGTAGTCCTGATCCCACGAGGTCTACACCTGTATGTTTGTGTGGGATTAGATGTAGTCCTGATCCCACGAGGTCTACACCTGTATGTTTGTGTGGGATTAGATGTAGTCCTGATCCCACCGAGGTCTACACCTGTATGTTTGTGTGGGATTAGATGTAGTCCTGATCCCACCGAGGTCTACACCTGTATGTTTGTGTGGGATTAGATGTAGTCCTGATCCCACCGAGGTCGACACCTGTATGTTTGTGTGGGATTAGATGTTGTCCTGATCCCACGAGGTCTACACCTGTATGTTTGTGTGGGATTAGATGTAGTCCTGATCCCACCGAGGTCTACACCTGTATGTTTGTGTGGGATTAGATGTAGTCCTGATCCCACGAGGTCATGTTTGTGTGGGATTAGATGCAGTCCTGATCCCACCGAGGTCTACACCTGTATGTTTGTGTGGGATTAGATGTAGTCCTGATCCCACGAGGGCTACATCTGTATGTTTGTGTGGATTAGATGTAGTTCTGATCCCACCGAGGTGTATGTTTGTGTGGGATTAGATGTAGTCCTGTATGTTTGTGTGGGATTAGATGTAGTCCCACTGAGGTCTACACCTGTATGTTTGTGTGGGATTAGATGTAGTCCTGATCCCACCGAGGTCTACACCTGTATGTTTGCGTGGGATTAGATGTAGTCCTGATCCCACGAGGTCTACACCTGTATGTTTGCGTGGGATTAGATGTAGTCCTGATACCACTGAGGTCTACACCTGTATGTTTGTGTGGGATTAGATGTAGTCCTGATCCCACCGAGGTCTGTATGTTTGTGTGGGATTAGATGTAGTCCTGATCCCACGAGGTCTACACCTGCATGTTTGTGTGGGATTAGATGCAGTCCTGATCCCACCGATTAGTATGTTTGTGTGGGATTAGATGTAGTCCTGATCCCACGAGGCTACATCTGTATGTTTGTGTGGGATTAGATGTAGTTCTGATCCCACCGAGGTCTACACCTGTATGTTTGTGTTAGATGTAGTCCTGATACCACTGAGGTCTACACCTGTATGTTTGTGTGGGATTAGATGTTGTCCTGATCCCACAAGGTCTACACCTGTATGTTTGTGTGGAATTAGATTCCTGAGAGTTCTACACCTGTATGTTTGTGGGGATTAGATGTTGTCCTGATCCCACGAGGTCTACACCTGTATGTTTGTGTGGGATTAGATGTAGTCCTGATACCACTGAGGTCTACACCTGTATGTTTGTGTGGGATTAGATGTAGTCCTGATCCCACCGAGGTCTACACCTGTATGTTTGTGTGGGATTAGATGTAGTCCTGATCCCACGAGGTCTACACCTGTATGTTTGCCCTGATACCACTGAGGTCTACACCTGTATGTTTGTGTGGGATTAGATGTAGTCCTGATACCACTGAGGTCTACACCTGTATGTTTGTGTGGGATTAGATGTAGTCCTGATACCAATGAGGTCTACACCTGTATGTTTGTGTGGGATTAGATGTAGTCCTCATCCCACAAGGTTTACACCTGTATGTTTGTGTGGGATTAGATGTAGTCCTGATTCCACCGAGGTCTACACCTGTATGTTTGTGTGGGATTAGATGTAGTCCTTATACCACTGAGGTCTACACCTGTATGTTTGTGTGAGATTAGATGTCGTCCTAATCCCACGAGGTCTACACCTGTAAATTTGTGTGGGATTAGATGTAGTCCTGATCCCACGAGGTCTACACCTGTATGTTTGCGTGAGATTAGATGTAGTCCTGATCCCACGAGGTCTACACCTGTATGTTTGTGTGAGATTAGATGTAGTCCTGATCCCACGAGGTCTACACCTGTATGTTTGTGTGGGATTAGATGTAGTCCTGATCCCACGAGGTCTACACCTGTATGTTTGTGTGGGATTAGATGTAGTCCTTATAGCACTGAGGTCTACACCTGTATGTTTGTGTGAGATTAGATGTCGTCCTAATCCCACGAGGTCTACACCTGTATGTTTGTGTGGGATTAGATGTAGTCCTGATCCCACCGAGGTCTACACCTGTATGTTTGCGTGAGATTAGATGTAGTCCTGATACCACTGAGGTCTACACCTGTATGTTTGTGTGGGATTAGATGTAGTCCTGATACCACTGAGGTCTACACCTGTATGTTTGTGTGGGATTAGATGTAGTCCTGATCCCACCGAGGTCTACACCTGTATGTTTGCGTGGGATTAGATGTAGTCCTGATCCCACGAGGTCTACACCTGTATGTTTGCGTGGGATTAGATGTAGTCCTGATACCACTGAGGTCTACACCTGTATGTTTGTGTGGGATTAGATGTAGTCCTGATCCCACCGAGGTCGACACCTGTATGTTTGTGTGGGATTAGATGTAGTCCTGATCCCACGAGGTCTACACCTGCATGTTTGTGTGGGATTAGATGCAGTCCTGATCCCACCGAGGTCTACACCTGTATGTTTGTGTGGGATTAGATGTAGTCCTGATCCCACGAGGGCTACATCTGTATGTTTGTGTGGGATTAGATGTAGTTCTGATCCCACCGAGGTCTACACCTGTATGTTTGTGTGGGATTAGATGTAGTCCTGATACCACTGAGGTCTACACCTGTATGTTTGTGTGGGATTAGATGTTGTCCTGATCCCACAAGGTCTACACCTGTATGTTTGTGTGGAATTAGATGTAGTCCTGATACCACTGAGTTCTACACCTGTATGTTTGTGTGGGATTAGATGTTGTCCTGATCCCACGAGGTCTACACCTGTATGTTTGTGTGGGATTAGATGTAGTCCTGATACCACTGAGGTCTACACCTGTATGTTTGTGTGGGATTAGATGTAGTCCTGATCCCACCGAGGTCTACACCTGTATGTTTGTGTGGGATTAGATGTAGTCCTGATCCCACGAGGTCTACACCTGTATGTTTGTGTGGGATTAGATGTAGTCCTGATACCACTGAGGTCTACACCTGTATGTTTGTGTGGGATTAGATGTAGTCCTGATACCACTGAGGTCTACACCTGTATGTTTGTGTGGGATTAGATGTAGTCCTGATACCAATGAGGTCTACACCTGTATGTTTGTGTGGGATTAGATGTAGTCCTCATCCCACAAGGTTTACACCTGTATGTTTGTGTGGGATTAGATGTAGTCCTGATCCCACCGAGGTCTACACCTGTATGTTTGTGTGGGATTAGATGTAGTCCTTATACCACTGAGGTCTACACCTGTATGTTTGTGTGAGATTAGATGTCGTCCTAATCCCACGAGGTCTACACCTGTAAATTTGTGTGGGATTAGATGTAGTCCTGATCCCACGAGGTCTACACCTGTATGTTTGCGTGAGATTAGATGTAGTCCTGATCCCACGAGGTCTACACCTGTATGTTTGTGTGAGATTAGATGTAGTCCTGATCCCACGAGGTCTACACCTGTATGTTTGTGTGGGATTAGATGTAGTCCTGATCCCACGAGGTCTACACCTGTATGTTTGTGTGTGATTAGATGTAGTCCTGATACCACTGAGGTCTACACCTGTATGTTTGTGTGGGATTAGATGTAGTCCTTATAGCACTGAGGTCTACACCTGTATGTTTGTGTGAGATTAGATGTCGTCCTAATCCCACGAGGTCTACACTTGTATGTTTGTGTGCGATTAGATGTAGTCCTGATCCCACGAGGTCTACACCTGTATGTTTGCGTGAGATTAGATGTAGTCCTGATCCCACGAGGTCTACACCTGTATGTTTGTGTGGGATTAGATGTAGTCCTGATCCCACGAGGTCTACACCGCACCTACCACTGAGGTCTACACCTGTATGTTTGTGTGGGATTATATGTAGTCCTGATCCCACCGAGGTCTACACCTGTATGTTTGTGTGGGATTAGATGTAGTCCTGATCCCACGAGGGCTACATCTGTATGTTTGTGTGGGATTAGATGTAGTTCTGATCCCACCGAGGTCTACACCTGTATGTTTGTGTGGGATTAGATGTAGTCCTGATACCACTGAGGTCTACACCTGTATGTTTGTGTGGGATTAGATGTTGTCCTGATCCCACGAGGTCTACACCCGTATGTTTGTGTTGAATTAGATGTAGTCCTGATACCACTGAGTTCTACACCTGTATGTTTGTGTGGGATTAGATGTTGTCCTGATCCCACGAGGTCTACACCTGTATGTTTGTGTGGGATTAGATGTAGTCCTGATACCACTGAGGTCTACACCTGTATGTTTGTGTGCGATTAGATGTAGTCCTGATCCCACCGAGGTCTACACCTGTATGTTTGCGTGGGATTAGATGTAGTCCTGATCCCATGAGGTCTACACCTGTATGTTTGTGTGGGATTAGATGTAGTCCTGATACCACTGAGGTCTACACCTGTATGTTTGTGTGGGATTAGATGTAGTCCTGATACCACTGAGGTCTACACCTGTATGTTTGTGTGGGATTAGATGTAGTCCTGATACCAATGAGGTCTACACCTGTATGTTTGTGTGGGATTAGATGTAGTCCTCATCCCACAAGGTTTACACCTGTATGTTTGTGTGGGATTAGCTGTAGTCCTGATCCCGAGGTCTACACCTGTATGTTTGTGTGGGATTAGATGTAGTCCTGATCCCACGAGGTCTACACCTGTATGTTTGTGTGTGATTAGATGTAGTCCTGATACCACTGAGGTCTACACCTGTATGTTTGTGTGGGATTAGATGTAGTCCTTATAGCACTGAGGTCTACACCTGTATGTTTGTGTGAGATTAGATGTCGTCCTAATCCCACGAGGTCTACACCTGTAAATTTGTGTGGGATTAGATGTAGTCCTGATCCCACGAGGTCTACACCTGTATGTTTGCGTGAGATTAGATGTAGTCCTGATCCCACGAGGTCTACACCTGTATGTTTGTGTGAGATTAGATGTAGTCCTGATCCCACGAGGTCTACACCTGTATGTTTGTGTGGGATTAGATGTAGTCCTGATCCCACGAGGTCTACACCTGTATGTTTGTGTGTGATTAGATGTAGTCCTGATACCACTGAGGTCTACACCTGTATGTTTGTGTGGGATTAGATGTAGTCCTTATAGCACTGAGGTCTACACCTGTATGTTTGTGTGAGATTAGATGTCGTCCTAATCCCACGAGGTCTACACCTGTATGTTTGTGTGGGATTAGATGTAGTCCTGATCCCACGAGGTCTACACCTGTATGTTTGCGTGAGATTAGATGTAGTCCTGATCCCACGAGGTCTACACCTGTATGTTTGTGTGGGATTAGATGTAGTCCTGATCCCACGAGGTCTACACCGCACCTACCACTGAGGTCTACACCTGTATGTTTGTGTGGGATTATATGTAGTCCTGATCCCACCGAGGTCTACACCTGTATGTTTGTGTGGGATTAGATGTAGTCCTGATCCCACGAGGGCTACATCTGTATGTTTGTGTGGGATTAGATGTAGTTCTGATCCCACCGAGGTCCACCTGTATGTTTGTGTGGGATTAGATGTAGTCCTGATACCACTGAGGTCTACACCTGTATGTTTGTGTGGGATTAGATGTTGTCCTGATCCCACGAGGTCTACACCTGTATGTTTGTGTGGAATTAGATGTAGTCCTGATACCACTGAGTTCTACACCTGTATGTTTGTGTGGGATTAGATGTTGTCCTGATCCCACGAGGTCTACACCTGTATGTTTGTGTGGGATTAGATGTAGTCCTGATACCACTGAGGTCTACACCTGTATGTTTGTGTGGGATTAGATGTAGTCCTGATCCCACCGAGGTCTACACCTGTATGTTTGCGTGGGATTAGATGTTGTCCTGATCCCATGAGGTCTACACCTGTATGTTTGCGTGGGATTAGATGTAGTCCTGATACCACTGAGGTCTACACCTGTATGTTTGTGTGGGATTAGATGTAGTCCTGATACCACTGAGGTCTACACCTGTAATTAGATGTAGTCCTGATACCAATGAGGTCTACACCTGTATGTTTGTGTGGGATTAGATGTAGTCCTCATCCCACAAGGTTTACACCTGTATGTTTGTGTGGGATTAGCTGTAGTCCTGATCCCGCAAGGTCTACACCTGTATGTTTGTGTGGGATTAGATGTAGTCCTGATCCCACGAGGTCTACACCTGTATGTTTGTGTGTGATTAGATGTAGTCCTGATACCACTGAGGTCTACACCTGTATGTTTGTGGGGATTAGATGTAGTCCTTATAGCACTGAGGTCTACACCTGTATTTTGTGTGAGATTAGATGTCGTCCTAATCCCACGAGGTCTACACCTGTATGTTTGTGTGGGATTAGATGTATGATCCCACGAGGTCTACACCTGTATGTTTGCGTGAGATTAGATGTAGTCCTGATCCCACGAGGTCTACACCTGTATGTTTGTGTGGGATTAGATGTAGTCCTGATCCCACGAATACCTATATGTTTGTGTGTGATTAGATGTAGTCCTGATACCACTGAACAAGTGTGAGATTAGATGTAGTCCTGATCCCACGAGGTCTAAGTATGTTTGTGTGTGATTAGATGTAGTCCTGATCCCACGAGGTCTAAAGTGAGATTAGATGTAGTCCTGATCCCACGAGGTCTACACCTGTATGTTTGTGTGGGATTAGATGTAGTCCTGATCCCACGAGGTCTTTACCTGTTTTGTGTGTGATTAGATGTAGTCCTGATCCCACCGAGGTCCCACCTGTAATTCAGCACCCGGGGATGGACTGAAACAAACTGTACACACCCATTACACACAACACACACACACACACACACACACACACACACACACACACACACACACACACACACACACACACACACACACACACACACACACACACACACACACACACACACACACACACACACACACACACACACACACACACACACACACCTGGGTGTAACTGACTGACGGATGGGACTATCTGTCCTGACAGATAGCAGCCCTGATTGATCACTGAGCGAGCCTCACCTGAGGGTGGCTAAAACAACTCCATGCCCAAAAGGGTGCTCCCTGCCTGGGTAGGTCTCTCCACCTGATTCAAAGGCTTCCCTGATTCTCTGGATCTGTGTGGAAACAACCTAAAACAAACAGACAAAGGCTTTATTGCCGGAAGGGGGGATCCTCCAATAGGGGAATAAAACAAACAGACAAAGATGCTTTGTATTGGGAAGGGATGTCTAATTAACTATGAGTAAGACCATTTTACAGACAAAGGCTTTCAAATGCACTAAGGAAAGGGAATGAGTCCCTGAAAAAAATCAGACAATTTTAGTCTGAATTTGTGGGAAGGGGAATAAAACAAACAGACAAAGGCTTTATTGGGAAGGGGAATAAAACAAACAGACAAAGGCTTTATTGGGAAGGGGAATAAAACAAACAGACAAAGGCTTTATTGGGAAGGGGAATAAAACAAACAGACAAAGGCTTTATTGGGAAGGGGAATAAAACAAACAGACAAAGGCTTTATTGGGAAGGGGAATAAAACAAACAGACAAAGGCTTTATTGGGAAGGGGAATAAAACAAACAGACAAAGGCTTTATTGGGAAGGGGAATAAAACAAACAGACAAAGGCTTTATTGGGAAGGGGAATAAAACAAACAGACAAAGGCTTTATTGGGAAGGGGAATAAAACAAACAGACAAAGGCTTTATTGGGAAGGGGAATAAAACAAACAGACAAAGGCTTTATTGGGAAGGGGAATAAAACAAACAGACAAAGGCTTTATTGGGAAGGGGAATAAAACAAACAGACAAAGGCTTTATTGGGAAGGGGAATAAAACAAACAGACAAAGGCTTTATTGGGAAGGGGAATAAAACAAACAGACAAAGGCTTTATTGGGAAGGGGAATAAAACAAACAGACAAAGGCTTTATTGGGAAGGGGAATAAAATCGGAATTCTTCGACGACAAAAAAAAAAACACAAAAAAGAAACCCTGACAAAAGCTTTATTGCTCATGGCTACGTCTGAATTGCCTTCTGTGCCGAGATAGGAGTCAACATGTTTAGCAACATCAAAAGAAAACCTGAAACCTTAAGTATAAGAAGATTAACACTTGCAGTGATCTTGAGCTTAGGCTGCTCCAGGACTTTCAACAGCACTGTGCCACAAGGGACAATTACCAATGAATTGGCATCAACATCTCCCGGTTATTTAACAGAATCTGGCACAGTGTATAAGCTCAGGTCCTTAAGACTTCCTTTCAAGTCTGGCCCTGGTATCACAGGGGTAACATATTCTGAAATGTGACGAGGGGAGACAGACAGCAGGAGAAGCTGCAAGAACATGCTAAGAAGGAGAGAGAGAGAGTGAGAGGATGAGAGAGGGAGAGATGAGAGAGGATGAGAGAGAAAGAAATATATAGACAAAGAGAGAGAGAGAGAGAGAGAGAGAGAGAGAGAAAGAAAGAAGGTAACTCACCATAACACAATTGTATCTCATTTTCGGGTTCTTGACATAAATGCTGATGTATCACACCTTAAAGTGGATGTCTGTGTTGTCCCTGAATGAAGCAGTTTGGGACAGTGGCCTGGGGGTGATATGAAAAGGCCCAAAACACTGGTGCTATAGCAATTCTGGATATACAGTATGACACCAAAACATTGTGATGTCACCACAACCATGAGCTAATCTCTAACATGAAGACCTCATTCCAACGATAGAGTGCTCTTTTCATGTCCATCTCCCTCATCAGCCCAAAGGCATGATACCATACTGTGTGTTTGTGTAGGATCCCACGGAGGTGTTTAATATGGCTGTGACAGTGATTGGGGAGGAAGCCTGGTTCTCAGGGGGAAACCCCACTGAGCTCCTCCAAGGAGAGATGTCCCCTCCTGGGGGGAGAGACTGACAGAGTCCCCTGCTTCTCAACCACCGCTGGAACATTGGACTGGAAGCACCAGCGTAGCTCAGAGAACACTGCTAAACACTCCAGCTGCAGGTGTCCCAGTTGGTTCTGCTGTAGAGGATCATGGAAAGATAGATAGCTGCAGACTGTCGGAACATTTGGGAAAGTCTGCAGTGGAAGGAGCAGCAATAAACACCTTATTTATTCATTTGTAATTCCCATAATGTCTGTTGAAATAGGGGTTAGGTTAGTAAATGCGTAGCAGGGAACAGTATATTTTACTAAACTGGTAAGATAAGTTGAGTTCTGCAAGCATTCATTTGAGAGAGAGAGAGAGAGAGAGAGTGTCCTTTCAACAGCCAACAGCTTCTTTCAATAACAACAGTCCTTAATTAACAACAGTCTAATACATCAATCTGCATCTTGTCAGAAGAAACCTGGCAATAAACAAAATGTGTGGTCATGCTGGAATCAGCATCTGCCTCCTTCCTGGGAGGTGTATGGTATCTTTTACTCCTACTTTCTCTCTTTTATGCCTCTTTACTTCTCTCGCTCTCTCCCTCTGTTGGTCTCAGTCTAGTCCTCTCGCTCAGAATCCACATTAGCAGCAAACTCTATACGTGAATCATCAGTCACACAGACTACAGCAGTGATTCATGATGACTTTATTCCCATTTAAACATTCTGCCAGCTACAGCGGGTCATTTGTTTTAATAGCCCTGATCGGATGCCAGGGCACGTTCAACGACCCAAAACACCCTCCTCGCATTTATAAAAAGCACATCACTGATATTCCGTCAAAATCTTAGACATGGTTTTAGATAACAGGTGACAAGAAGAAGTGATAGAGGCTTTGGCATTGGATCTGTGGCAAGGCTGTCATGGGATACGGCGATAGGTGTTACGTTTTGACACATTTATACTGGAGGAGTGATTGGGGGGGTAGAAGAGAAGAGAGATATTTGGTGTCGGAGGGGTAGAAGGGAGAAATCCCTATAGTGTCAGTAGTGTGGTGCTCTCATTCCCACTCCGACCCTCCCTGGAATGGTTTTGACAGAGGCACAGTGAAGACGTGACCTGAAACAAGCTTCTGTTTGATCTTCTCTGTAACGCTTTCATTCTGTCACAAAGAAACTACGTCAATCACTTAATATTAAAGTGGGACTTCAATAATATTAAAGGGAAGAGCACACTGGTGGAGAATGCATTATACATCAATAACTGCCTGTGACACAATCTATTTAGTAAATAAACTGAGTGTGTGGGGAAGAAAGATAAAGAAAGAGAAATGGGCTCTTGTTGAGCAGTCTCAAGGAGAGTAACGCTTGTCGACTGGGGAAGGAGAGGAGGACCAAGGTGCAGCGTGGTAAGTGTTCATATTTTAAATATTTTAATGAACACTGAAAACAAAACAATAAACAACCAATGAACAGTCCTGTGAGGTGCAACACCACACTAAACAGAAAATAACCACCCACAAAACACAATGGAAAACAGGCTACCTAAATATGGTTCTCAATCAGGGACAACGATTGACAGCTGCCTCTGATTGAGAACCATACCAGGCCAAACACAGAAATAGAAAATCAAAGACAAACTAACATAGACAACCCACCCAACTCACGCCCTGCACATACTAAAACAAAAGACAAAACAAAGGAACTAAGGTCAGAACGTGACAGAGAGCAGTGTATTCAGTGGTCTTGGTGGGATTTGACATCTATGTGATGGTGCTGGATCATAAGCTGTTGTGTGAGGAGGACGTAGCTGAGGAGGACGTAGCTGAGGAGGACGTAGCTGAGGAGGATATCTAACCTGCCTGCTAATTCTGGCCCTCAGTGGGCTGGCCCATTGGCCCTGTCTGCAGGGGGTGGATGCTGACAGGGACAACGTGGTGTGTGTGTTTGTCAAATGGAACAAATGTTCATTAGGAGGGTCCCTACGTTTCAATAAACGGCTATAGCTGTGTCTGATTCATAGTGTGTACACAAACACACACGCACACACCAAAACTCTCCAAACACTTCATTAAAGAGTGGGAGCAGACTGGCTCGGCCATTAGTCCTGTCTCAGTGACAGCTTGCCCGGCTCACCTCATCTATCTGCTACACACAAAGACATGCCTTGTGGGGTGACTCCCTTCCAGCCCTCACCAGGCTTCTACCCTGTTCAACACACACACATATACACACCTACCGCCCCACCCTCCCCTCCACCCCTCAGTATAACAGAGCTGCCTGCGATGCCCCCTGCCGTGACAGACTTAGACAGGATTTATGCAGCCTCGTCACAGCGCCTCCATTAATTGCAGGAAAGCGACACCGAGCACGGTTATTACACGATTACAACATGACAGCTCTCGTTTTTCACCATTAAGGATTGGATCAGGCCGGTGCAGGGTGGTGGTGATGGTAAGATATACACACACAGATATACACACACAGATACACACACAGATACACACACAGATACACACACACACACACACACACACACACACACACACACACACACACACACACACACACACACACACACACACACACACACACACACACACACACACACACACACACACACACACACACACACACACACACACACACACACACACACACACACAGGTGCAGAGTGGTGGACAGGACAGGCTTTCCTGTAATGCATAGCTCTTGCACGGCCCAGCTTGAGGTGCTGAGCTTGCTAATGCATTGGCACGACAGAGAGGTGGACTAAAGACAATCCCATCCTGGAGCCATAGTATGCAATGCAGGCATCACCATGGTAACCAGGGTCAAACAACAACAACAATAGATAAGGCCAGCAGTTAGTGCCGATACGTCTGATACACCCTAATCTACCTGCTCTAATGTCAAACATATTGTACTGAGTTTTGCAGTCCAAAATCTCATGTGTGTGTGCGTTCGCACATACATGTGTGTCTGCCCTCGTATGTGTGTGTGTTTGTACGTACAAGGTAAAGAGATTACCGGTGGAGTAGATAGCTGCACGGAGT
The DNA here is from genome assembly GCF_023373465.1 of Oncorhynchus keta. NCBI lineage: Eukaryota > Metazoa > Chordata > Actinopteri > Salmoniformes > Salmonidae > Oncorhynchus > Oncorhynchus keta. The sequence goes on from NC_068422.1 coordinate 80,653,570, forward strand.
AGGTCAGGAATACAGAGCTCCAGTCCACAGCACCCTTCAGCCTACAAACGTTAACACCCCTAACCACACTCAGCCCACAACTTGAATTAACCTTGCCGTATAATGACATCATTAACACCTCACCTTAAGACCAATTATGAGAGAAAATAGATCCGGCTTCTGGTTCTATTAATTGCTGTTTGAAGTGAAGATGTCAGTGGTGTATGGATTTTCTGCCAGCCGAGGAGAGGGATGTGCTACTGTCCTTTCTCCCGTTGGGAGAGGACTGGGGAGAAAGAGGGAGAGAAGAGAGGGACGTGCTACTGTCCTTTCTCCCGTTGGGAGAGGACTGGGGAGAAGGAAGGAGAGAAGAGAGGGACGTGCTACTGTCCTTTCTCCCGTTGGGAGATGACTGGGGAGAAGGAAGGAAAGAAGAGAGGGACGTGCTACTGTCCTTTCTCCCATTGGGAGAGGACTGGGGAGAAGGAAGGAGAGAAGAGAGGGACGTGCTACTGTCCTTTCTCCTGTTGGGAGAGGACTGGGGAGAAGGAAGGAGAGAAGAGAGGGACGTGCTACTGTCCTTTCTCCCGTTGGGAGAGGACTGGGGAGAAGGAAGGAGAGAAGAGATGGACGTGCTACTGTCCTTTCTCCCATTGGGAGAGGACTGGGGAGAAGGAAGGAGAGAAGAGAGTGACGTGCTACTGTCCTTTCTCCCATTGGGAGAGGACTGGGGAGAAGGAAGGAGAGAAGAGAGTGACGTGCTACTGTCCTTTCTCCCGTTGGGAGAGGACTGGGGAGAAGGAAGGAGAGAAGAGAGGGACGTTATACTGTCCTTTCTCCCGTTGGGAGAGGACTGGGGAGAAGGAAGGAAAGAAGAGAGGGACGTGCTACTGTCCTTTCTCCCATTGGGAGAGGACTGGGGAGAAGGAAGGAAAGAAGAGAGGGACGTGCTACTGTCCTTTCTCCCATTGGGAGAAGACTGGGGAGAAGGAAGGAAAGAAGAGAGGGACGTGATACTGTCCTTTCTCCCGTTGGGAGAGGACTGGGGAGAAGGAAGGAAAGAAGAGAGGGACGTGGTACTGTCCTTTCTCCCGTTGGGAGAGGACTGGGGAGAAGGAAGGAAAGAAGAGAGGGACGTGGTACTGTCCTTTCTCCCATTGGGAGAGGTCTGGGGAGAAGGAAGGAGAGAAGAGAGGGACGTGCTACTGTCCTTTCTCCCGTTGGGAGAGGACTGGATAGAAGGAAGGAAAGAAGAGAGGGATGTGAATAATTCATTACAAGGTATGAGCCGGGTAAGGAGCTGGGGATCGGAGGGAATTTAAAGGCATTTGTGTTTGTCACACAAATCAGGCCATCTCGGGAAGCTCTGAGGCAAATCCCAACCGACGGATGGGAGTGGAGGATGACACCACTTCTTACTCAAGACAGCCCTAAAGAGGAAGAGCAGAGGGAGAGAGAGAGGTGGGGAGAGAGAGAAAGAGGGGGGGTAGAGAGAGAACGAGAGAGAAGACGAGAGACGCTGTGACCCCTAATGAAAGAGGTCAGACCAGAAAGAAATGTACAGCAAGAACAGGACAATCACAGCAAATGAATCAAACATGCCTCAGTGTACACTCAGCATTTACTTTCAAATCATTCCTTGAGGTACTGGTAAGATGTCAGTGTGTGTTTGCTGTGACAAACATTTATTTAAGCAAAACTGGTTAGGACATAAATCTAAAGGTAGTCTGTTAATATTCAGCTTGACTTGACATTCATATATTTCTTATCAGACACTACAAAAGCCCTTGTCAGAAAATGAAAAAGTGATTTTTGATCAGTAGAAAATAGAATAGGAAATAGACCAGAAATCCCCCATTGTAAGGTTACAGTACATACTGGAGAGGCTGTGACCCTGCTCCTGGTGCAGATCAGGGGAGAGAGTCCCCACACTCCTGTGGTTGGCGCCTGTCAGTGGTTTGTTTTTCAGAGGGTCCACGGTGGCCCTGGCTCCTGCCATGGCTTCCAGTGTAAATCAGTACGGCGTGGCTGAGCATGCCTGGCAGCTGAGAGGACCTGAAGAGATTCTCACCCCAGCCCTGGAAAGGTTGAGGAGCCGGCCTGTGGCTGATTTGGGGCTGTGGTGGTGCAGACAGACAGGGAGCAGATCACACACTCACACAGGACAGCCACATCACCAGCCATTACTCCCCACAGACAAACAACTTAAACACACCACACAGGACTCTACTAGAAAGGGTATTCAACCACCAACACTTAGAGAGGGGATGAGCATTCACAAACATCTAGACGCACAAATTACACCTACAAATTACACCTACAAATTACCCTATAAGAGAGAGGGTGAGCTGACTCCCCTCGCTCTTATAGGGTGATCTGAGTCCCCTCGCTCTTATAGGGTGAGCTGACTCCCCTCTCTCTTATAAGGTGAGCTGACTCCCCTCTCTCTTATAGGGTGAGCTGACTTCCCTCTCTCTTATAGGGTGAGCTGACTCCCCTCTCTCTTATAGGGTGAGCTGACTTCCCTCCCTCTTATAGGGTGAGCTGAGTCCCCTCGCTCTTATAGGGTGAGCTGCTATTTTCCCTCTTCCTGCTGACTGTGGTTGGTTGGTTACTTTAGGTAATGACACAGAGAGAGAGGCAGCAGGCCTGGATTATGTTCTCTCAGCACAGAGCCCAGCATGGCCAGGAAGGGTAGGCTGCCAGCAGACACATTCCTTGTTTCACTTAAAGTTCTGTGTCAGGGGTTAAGTGGTCATGGAAAAGAGGGAGAGACAAGAGACTGAACTTATTGGGCAACATTGTTTCTCTCGTCAGCAGCTGGGAGGTGCCGGCTGGCTGGTGTGAGACTGGCGTGAGAGAGCGGCAGTGCTAGATCACAGGCTTCACAGGGCCATGCAGAGCCCACAGCTTAGCCTTAGTGTGCTATAAACCCAACGCTACTTTAATTACATTACCCACACCACTCTGACTCAAAGAGAGAGAGAGGAAGGTGTGTGTGTGTGAGCGTGTGTGTGTGTGCGCATGTGCGTGTGTGTGTGAGCGTGTGTGTGTGTGTGAGCGTGTGTGTGTGTGAGCGTGTGTGTGTGTGAGCGTGTGCGTGTGTGAGCGTGTGTGTGTGTGAGCGTGTGCGACAGGGGGAGCTGAGCACTAAATACAGGATTGGCAGCTGAGAAGATATTTACCTTTTTACACTCTTCTATTCTTTCTTTCTGTCATTTCACCTTCTATTCAAGTGTTTATTAGGGGATAATAGTTTCCATCTGAGGTGAGCTGAGCGTTGCCTACAGGGATGAAACCCTGTGTTTGTGTCAGACAGGAATCATCCACATTATCCACACCTAGCTACCAACAACCTACACATTTCAAACCCCAGTATTTGTCTGAAACCAGTATCTACACATGTTAACTACATGTTGGTGAGAAGAAAGAGAGAGATAAAGATGAGAGGAGGAAGAAATAAGCGCATGGGGAGCGAGAGGAGAGCAGAGGCGTAGCCCCCTATTTGAAGATGACAGTGTGTGTTGTATGCTTGTCTGCTACAGATTGCTGTGTTCCCCTAGCCCAGGCTGCTCCCAGAAGTCCTTCCATTAGAAGAAACCAAAATCATAAACAAACAAAAGTGGGTAGAAGAAACAATGGATGAAAGAGGAGGAGAAGCAGAGGGAGCTTTGAGGATGAGAGGAGGTGAAGTATTGATCAGCCATTGACAAACAGAATAGACATTTTAGATGTGATGTGAGAGGCCTCATCCATAATTTAACAACTGGGCCAAATGTGAGTGACAGGGGTGTCGAAGGGGAGCACTGTATTGATTAGTAAGAAAAAGTGCATAGAGAGAGAGAGAGAGAACGCTCCATTGAGAGAGAGGGAGAGATGGAGGGATGTGGGGGAGGAGAGGATGGGGGGAGGAGAGGATGGGAGGGCAGATGGAAGAGCACGGTAAAGCCATTAAGGATGGCAGTGTTACCAGACACTGGCAGACGAGAGGAGAGAGAGAGAGAGAAACAACTAAAGAGGGAGATAGAGATAGAGAGATATGAGAGGAAGAGAGGTCACACAGGCCCCACCCCCACCCCATCTCCTCGCCTGCCCAAATCAATAGAACAATGTCAAAACATAAAATGCATTCTTTTGCTCTTAAGTAAAAGGTGTCTAAGATTTTTAAAAGCATTGATTCAGCACTGGTCGATGGAAATCAAGGCATATTGTCCTGTGCAAAGAGGGCTAATAACACTCAACTGATAATAGCACAACGGGGGACTTTCGGGGGCTTCATATCTGAAGCGGAGTGCGCTGGTCAGATTACTGCACTCCACCACCGCTTGGTCGGTCGGGGTCAAAATGACATGGGGTCAAGGATTCAAGTGTTCCCTCTCCAAACTGTGTCTGAGATTTGTATGGGAGGTGGTGAGGAGGGAGAGGAGGAGAGAGGATGCAGGGTGATGGCACTGGACTTTACGCAAGCGGCTGCCAGAAACATTTTACGCATTAAAGTAAGGAATGTCTAGACAAGAGTCCTCATAGGTTTGGCTGGGAGAATAGAGCTGAGGCCCATCAAATAGGAGCAGACGGGTTAGATAATAATTCTAACCGAACCACACATATCCAAACACTAACTATACAAATAGAAAGCCTTATAACATTCTGTTTATTAAACATGCCAATCAAATGTACCCGTAAGTATTTGTTTTAGTGCCTTTCTAATCTCGGGGATTCAACCCTTACTGTATATGTGTATGGTAGGAAGCTATGTGAGCACCCTGAGTAGAGGTCACACACAATGAGGGCAAACACAGGCTGAGGCAACAAGGGTTCTGTATAGGAGGGTTCTGTGGTTTGGGGAATGTGGGCACCACTGAAGGAAAACCCACACTCCCTTTTTACGTTAGAACACATCACAGCCTGTGGAAAACTAGCAACCAACAAACCCATGCAGAGCAAAGAGAAAGCGAGAATGAAAAAAGAAAAAATGTTGAGAAAGAAAAAACAAAATGATGTCTAGTAATCAGAAACAAAGCGTACTGCTACCACATGAAGGGTGCTGCCAATGTGCATCCATGAGCCCCTCGTTGCTGCACCAGTTAGTGGTGGAGCCACAAGCTGAGGCCTTAAAGACAATGGCACAGCAGCAATTAGCCTGGTGTAGCCTAGAGCAGGCAGGCAGGGCGCGGCCCCATGCAGCTACATACAGACAGAGAGAGACACTTATCTATTCCACAACCACAGAGACAGACAGACACATAATGAATGACATAGCATCGCTACGACCACACAAGCAAATAAACAACATCTGCCGGACCTCTAACCTCTGAGGACGCATTGTCATTGGCTGACCTTGTGAGGGCATCCACCCATTGGTTGAACCTGTCCTCTTAAAGGGTACCTTCAGCTCTGTCATGACACGCATACTTAGCTACTAGCTACGTGGAACGGATATCCAAATCTCATACACCACTACACGAATTCGCCCTCTACGCCAAAGCAGCAGAAGCCAGTGAGATTTGACCTGCCTATTTCTCCTGGTACATGTTGTTGAATTCGGAAGCCTAGCTTCCTGATTGTGTCTGATGTGTTTTCACCCCTACAGTACATTCTCATAGGGCACATGAGAATGCAGGGAAAAGAAACGCTAGCCGACCAGGAGATAATCTAGACACCTGATCTGAAGAACACAACACACAGTGGTGGGAAAAGTACCAAATTGTCTAACTTAAGTTAAAGTAAAAATACCTTAATAGAAAATGACTCAAGTAAAAGTCACCCATGAGAATATTACTTAAGTAAAAGTCTGAAAGTATTGGGTTTTAAATATAATGAAGTATCAAAAGCAATGTAATTGCTAAAATATGCCTAAGTATCAAAAGTCAAAGTAAAAATGTCAATCATTACAAATTCCTTATATTAAGCAAACCAGACCGCACCATTTTCTTGTTTTTTTATTGACGGATAGCCAGGGACACACTCCAACACTCAGACATCATTTACAAAGGAAGCATGTGTTTAGTGAGTCCTCCAGATCAGAGGTAGTAGGGATGACCAGGGATGTTCTCTGTTTAGTGAGTCCTTGATAAGTGCATGAATTGGACCATTTTCTGTCCTGCTAATCATTCAAAATGTAACGAGTACTTTTGGGTATCAGGGAAAATGTATGGAGTAAAAAGTACATTATTACACACACACACACACACACACACACACACACACACACACACACACACACACACACACACACACACACACACACACACACACACACACACACACACACACACACACACACACACACACACACACACACACACACACACACACACACACACACACACACACACACACACACACACACACACACACACACACACACAGAGAGGGTAATGACAGCCGTGCTGTGCAACCGTGTGTCATTCGATGAGCAGCCAAATGACAGGTTACTGACTCACCCCCTCTTAATGGAGAGATAACTGCAATGACAGAGAGGAGGAGGGGAGAGAGAGAGGGATAGAGACAAGGATATATGGAGATAGGGAGGAAGGGAGGGGGTTAAGGAAGGAGAGAGAAATAGATGGCTTTCATTTGATACCCTGGCT
>NC_068422.1:80662638-80670138 GCF_023373465.1 Oncorhynchus keta
TAAGCAATGAATGAGCATGGGTGAGACATGCACACAAATCATCCTGTACATACAGTATTGACCATACATACTATACTGTAAATCAACATACACATGCAATACACACCAAATGAGAGGAACATGTATGGTCAACAATCATCGACCTTCTTCCTGCCCTTATCCATGCCAAACATCCATGTAAACTCCTTACTAGTGGCATTATTTCTGTGATATGAGTGTGTGAGCAATCCAGCATGCAAGCTACTCTGTTAGGGGTACGATGGGAATACAAGATGTACAGAACATACCTCCATTATGCATGACACAGCTATGATATTTAAGCTATTTGTAAGAGTTAAGTCTTGGAGCCGTGCGGTGTCATTCTGCAAGGATGATAGGGGATGTAGAGGAAGGCTTTGGTAAAGTCTGCATTAGAGGGATAACTTTCAAACCCTAGAGCTTTCTCTCTGTTCATAGTGTCATGTCCTGGTCAATGTGTGTGTGTGTGTGTGTGTGTGTGTGTGTGTGTGTGTGTGTGTGTGTGTGTGTGTGTGTGTGTGTGTGTGTGTGTGTGTGTGTGTGTGTGTGTGTGTGTGTGTGTGTGTGTGTGTGTGTGTGTGTGTGTGTGTGTGTGTGTGTGTGTGTGTGTGTGTGTGTGCGTGCGTGCGTGCGTGCGTGCGTGCGTGCGTGCGTGCGTGCGTGTGTAAAGCAGCTCTGCCGGCCCTAAGCCCAGGATCAGGACCCTAATACAACCCGTTATTAAGGGGATCATCTTTACCACAGGGATTGATACTTCACCCAATAAGATCAAAATACAGCAAAGTTTATTGCAACTCCAAATAAATAGAACACAGTGAGAGAGAGCAGAGCTAGAAGGTCCACAGTGTTGCCAAGCCCTAGACAGTCCATATACACAGTGTTGCCAAGTCCCAGACGGTCCATAGACACAGTGTTGCCAAGTCCTAGACGGTCCATAGACACAGTGTTGCCAATCCCTAGACGGTCCATAGACACAGTGTTGCCAAGCCCAAGACGGTCCATAGACACAATGAGATTGAGCAGAGCTAGACGGTCCATAGGCACAGTGAGAGTGTGCAGAGCTAGACAGTCCATAGACACAGTGTTGCCAAGCCCTAGACGGTCCATAGACACAGTGTTGCCAAGCCCTCGACGGTCCATAGACACAGTGTTGCCAAGCCCTAGACGGTCCATAGACACAGTGTTGCCAAGCCCTAGACGGTCCATAGACACAGTGTTGCCAAGCCCTAGACGGTCCATAGACACAGTGTTGCCAAGCCCTAGACGGTCCATAAACACAGTGTTGCCAAGCCCTAGACGGTCAATAGACACAGTGAGAGTGTGCAGAGCTAGACAGTCCATAGACACAGTGTTGCCAAGCCCTAGACGGTCCATAGACAGTGTTGCAAAGCCCTAGACGGTCCATAGACACAGTGTTGCCAAGCCCTAGACGGTCCATAGACACAGTGTTGCCAAGTCCCAGACGGTCCATAGACACAGTGTTGCCAAGCCCTAGACGGTCCAAAGGCACAGTGTTGCCAAGCCCTAGACGGTCCATAGACACAGTGTTGCCAGGTCCTAGACCGTCCATAGACACAGTGTTGCCAAGTCCTAGACGGTCCATAGACACCGTGTTGCCAAGCCCTAGACGGTCCATAGACACAGTGTTGCCAAGCCCTAGACGGTCCATAGACACAGTGTTGCCAGGTCCTAGACGGTCCATAGACACAGTGTTGCCAAGCCCTAGACGGTCAATAGACACAGTGAGAGTGTGCAGAGCTAGACAGTCAATAGACACAGTGTTGCCAAGCCCTAGATGGTCCATAGACACAGTGTTGCCAAGCCCTAGACGGTCCATAGACACAGTGTTGCCAAGCCCTAGACGGTCCATAGACACAGTGTTGCCAAGTCCCAGACGGTCCATAGACACAGTGTTGCCAAGCCCTAGACAGTCCATAGACACAGTGTTGCCAAGCCCTAGATGGTCCATAGACACAGTGTTGCCAAGCCCTAGACGGTCCATAGACACAGTGTTGCCAAGCCCTAGACGGTCCAAAGACACAGTGTTGCCAAGTCCCAGACGGTCCATAGACACAGTGTTGCCAAGCCCTAGACGGTCCATAGACACAGTGAGATTGAGCAGTGCTAGACGGTCCGTAGGCACAGTGTTGCCAAGCCCTAGACGGTCCATAGACACAGTGTTGCCTTGCCCTAGACGGTCCATAGACAGTGTTGCCAAGTCCCAGACGGTCCATAGACAAAGGGTTGCCAAGCCCAAGACGGTCCATAGACACAGTGTTGCCAAGCCCTAGACGGTCCATAAACACAGTGTTGCCAAGTCCTAGACGGTCCAAAGGCACAGTGTTGCCAAGTCCTCGACGGTCCATAGACACAGTGTTGCCAGGTTCTAGACGGTCCATAAACACAGTGTTGCCAAGTCCTAGACGGTCCAAAGGCACAGTGTTGCCAAGCCTAGACGGTCAATAGACACAGTGTTGCCAAGCCCTAGACGGTCCATAGACACAGTGTTGCCAGGTCCCAGACAGTCCATAGACACAGGGTTGCCAAGCCCTAGACGGTCCATAGACACAGTGAGAGTGTGCAGAGCTAGACAGTCCATAGACACAGTGTTGCCAAGCCCTAGACGGTCCATAGACAGTGTTGCCAAGCCCTAGACGGTCCATAGACACAGTGTTGCCAAGTCCCAGACGGTCCATAGACACAGTGTTGCCAAGCCCTAGACGGTCCATAAACACAGTGTTGCCAAGTCCTAGACGGTCCATAAACACAGTGTTGCCAAGTCCCAGACGGTCCATAGACACAGTGTTGCCAAGCCCTAGACAGTCCATAAACACAGTGTTGCCAAGTCCTAGACGGTCCAAAGGCACAGTGTTGCCAAGCCCTAGACGGTCCATAGACACAGTGTTGCCAAGTCCCAGACGGTCCATAGACACAGTGTTGCCAAGCCCTAGACGGTCCATAAACACAGTGTTACCAAGTCCTAGACGGTCCAAAGGCACAGTGTTGCCAAGTCCTAGACGGTCCATAGACACAGTATTGCCAAGCCCTAGACGGTCCATAGACACAGTGTTGCCAAGCCCTAGACGGTCCATAGACAGTGTTGCCAAGCCCTAGACGGTCCATAGACACAGTGTTGCCAAGCCCTAGACGGTCCATAGACACAGTGTTGCCAAGTCCTAGACGGACCAAAGGCACAGTGTTGCCAAGCCCTAGACGGTTCATAAACACAGTGTTGCCAAGTCCTAGACGGTCCAAAGGCACAGTGTTGCCAAGCCCTAGACGGTCCATAGACACAGTGTTGCCAAGCCCTAGACGGTCCATAGACACAGTGTTGCCAAGCCCTAGACGGTCCATAGACACAGTGTTGCCAAGCCCTAGACGGTCCATAGACACAGTGTTGCCAAGCCCTAGACGGTCCATAGACACAGTGTTGCCAAGCCCCAGACGGTCCATAGACACAGTGTTGCCAAGCCCTAGACGGTCCATAGACACAGTGTTGCCAAGCCCTAGACGGTCCATAGACACAGTGTTGCCAAGCCCTAGACGGTCCATAGACACAGTGTTGCCAAGCCCTAGACGGTCCATAGACACAGTGAGAGTGTGCAGAGCTAGACAGTCAATAGACACAGTGTTGCCAAGCCCTAGATGGTCCATAGACACAGTGTTGCCAAGCCCTAGACGGTCCATAGACACAGTGTTGCCAAGCCCTAGACGGTCCATAGACACAGTGTTGCCAAGCCCTAGACGGTCCATAGACACAGTGTTGCCAAGTCCCAGACGGTCCATAGACAGTGTTGCCAAGCCCTAGACGGTCCATAGACACAGTGTTGCCAAGCCCTAGACCGTCCATAGACACAGTGTTGCCAATCCCTAGACGGTCCATAGACACAGTGTTGCCAAGCCCTAGACGGTCCATCGACACAGTGTTGCCAGGCCCTAGACAGTCCATAGACACAGTGTTCCCAAGCCCTAGACGGTCCATAGACACAGTGTTGCCAAGTCCCAGACGGTCCATAGACACAGTGTTGCCAAGCCCTAGACGGTCCATAGACACAGTGTTGCCAAGTCCCAGACGGTCCATAGACACAGTGTTGCCAAGTCCCAGACGGTCCATAGACACAGTGTTGCCAAGCCCTAGACGGTCCATAGACACAGTGTTGCCAAGTCCCAGACGGTCCATAGACACAGTGTTGCCAAGCCCTAGACGGTCCATAGACACAGTGAGATTGAGCAGTGCTAGACGGTCCATAGACACAGTGTTGCCAAGCCCTAGACGGTCCATAGACACAGTGTTGCCAAGCCCTAGACGGTCCATAGACACAGTATTGCCAAGCCCTAGACGGTCCATAGACACAGTATTGCCAAGCCCTAGACGGTCCATAGGCACAGTGTTGCCAAGCCCTAGACGGTCCATAGACACAGTGTTGCCTTGCCCTAGACGGTCCATAGACACAGTGTTGCCAAGCCCTAGACGGTCCATAGACACAGTGTTGCCAAGCCCAAAGACGGTCCATAGACACAGTGAGAGTGAGCAGAGCTAGACGGTCCATAGACACAGTGAGAGAGAGCAGAGCTAGACGGTCCATAGACACAATGTTGCCAAGCATTTGTCTGAAATTATTTTCCATGGTAATAAAAGCAGGAGGAAATGGGAAGAGGAGGAGGGTGGAACTGGAGCGTCCCAGGCGTGGGCAGGTGGGAGAGATGAAATTCCAGCACGGGATTTCAAATGTGTCATGATCTTCAGAAGTGGGATCGAACGGAGTGTTTTCCTATTTGGAGTTTGGAGCCGGGAACATGGTTCTAATTCTAAAATAAATACCACCCATCTGTCACACATACCCACCCGGTGGTGGTGGTGGTGGGTGGGTGCCAGCAGAGAAGCCCTTCAGGAGACACTTAGGTCTGTGTGTATATTTTCACAGTCTGATTGAAGTAAAACACAGTCTTTAATGTATAATTTCAAGTGAACACATTGCCCAAATGAAAACACACACACCTACAAGCCCAGTTTAATTGAAGGCTGCAGGTTTCCACATGGCAGGTTTTTAGGGAAGAGAGACAAGTAATTTTTCTTCAAATTAAAGCTGCCATTCTCAGTCTGTCTGTAGACACCTTGGGACCGGGGCTGAGAGACAGACAGACGCAGCAGAAATACAGCCATGGAGTTTTATTTATGGAGTTTCATGGGAAATATAATGTAACTCTGGTAAGACGTCAAAAACAGTCGTAACACCATAAGGGAGTCGGGACTCAGGTGAGAAATTTAATATTCATTTTAGAATAATGACAGATAGAATTTGATATGATAAAATAAAAAATCTGAATCTACATCTAGATTTGTAAGTGTCAGGTACTATAAGACATGAAGATACTAGCTACAGATGCATTGGGGAAATTCTACTCCTGTTGTTTTCTGTCTCTTACCATCACTGGGTCATAACATGCAATTGCCTGCAGTTACCGTGCAAAACAAAACATGCCATTTACACACCAGACGGAGCTTTCCTGTCTGCCTTGTCTGCCTCCCTTTAAATGAAGACTATACTTTTCCATGAAGATATATACACTTCAGGAGTTCTGTCTTGTCAAGCCTAAAACCTCAATTAGATTGATCAATATTTGATGCGTTCCCTCTCATAAGCCCCGGTCCCCCCTGCAGTACCCCTCCAGTGTTCCGCGCCAGTGTGATGCCTTTAATTGTTGGCCCAAAGCGTTAGAGACAGACAGGACTTTGTTTGCTCAATAATGAATGGCTCTGTCCCTAACACAATATTGAGTTGGGCTGTTTGCGAGTGTGGCTCCGCTCACTGCTCCTGCCGTGCAGTGAGACAAGAGAGAGAGGACAGGACAAGAGAGGAGAGGGGGAATGGGGACTCCTCCTCTGACACGCACTATAGCGCCTACGGGCCCCAGAGAAAACAAGACAAACTGCAAGCTCCATCAAAATCACCAGAGAAAGAGTGAAAGGATCTCTCTCTCTCTCTCTCTCTCTCTCTCTCTCTCTCTCTCTCTCTCTCTCTCTCTCCTTGTCCCTGTCCCCTAGGTAGTCAATTGCTACTGGTACAGTGAGTACACACACTTTGTCCTTTAAGTGACCTCGATAAAGATGTGAAGCAGGCAGACTAAATATTTCCCACACTGGGGCAGTTGAGATAAAGCAGACACGGAGGGGAAATATGAACGGCAGCATCGTGCCACACACACCACACACACACACACACACACACACACACACACACACACACACACACACACACACACACACACACACACACACACACACACACACACACACACACACACACACACACACCAGCCTCCGTCCTATGATGCGTGTGTGTGGGTTATTTTCTGTTTTCACCTTGGCATGCTCCTTGCACTCAGAAAGCCCTCTCTCCCAGCCAGGACACCTGAGCTGCCCTGTACTTTGCCTGTATCCGGTGTCCGCTCCTCACTGCTGGCTAAATAGATTTTAATGGCAAACACTTCTCATGGCCCTCTTTCATTTACGCAGGCTCTGTCACACCCTGCCATATTTTTCCCCTCTCTCTCTAGCTTGGCGTCTGGGCTAGTTTCCAGGCTATTGGAACGAGAACTGACAATTCCCTTTCAATGTCCCAAGGAGATAATCTCCAGTCATTTCTGATTTGCATAACATTATTTAAAATTTAATGTAATGGCATTAAGCTATAGCCTGCCCTCCCCTTCTTCTTTCACTAGCTCACATCTGTTTATGTTGTGTGTGTGTGTGTGTGTGTGTGTGTGTGTGTGTGTGTGTGTGTGTGTGTGTGTGTGTGTGTGTGTGTGTGTGTGTGTGTGTGTGTGTGTGTGTGTGTGTGTGTGTGTGTGTGTGTGTGTGTGTGTGTGTGTGTGCACGCGTGTGTGCGTGCCTGTGTGTGTGTCACCTTCTCTCTCTCCTATTAAGTCCAATCTGCAATGTTTAAAATAGACAATCAACAGATATCTCTGGTTACATCTCTACCCACTTCACCCTGATAAAACCCCATCAGATCCATGTACAGACAGAGAGACAGCACTAGAACAAAGCAGTGTGTTCCAACAGGGTACAGGGCCAAAGCAGACAGACAGGCAGGGCCCAGAGGAATCAGACCCGGATACCATTCCATTTGTCTGATCCGTACGTGTCCTACTTAGCTACAGCAATGGGACTCAATTAGGCTGGAACCAAGAGCAGCTGATCATTCATTTATTAATGAATACAATGGGAGGGGGATGTAGTGATGAGTCTGCTCATTTGTTGAGGGCAGGGTAGGCTAGGTACACACAGAGAGGGGTAAAGATAACCGGGTCGCAGTGGGCCAACGGTGACACAGAGAGAGACATATACGATATGCATATACAGTACCAGTAAAAAGTTTGGACACACCTACTCATTCAAGGGTTTGTCTTATGAATAATAGTGAAGATATCAAAACGATGAAATAACACATATGGAATCATGTAGTAACCAAAAAAGTG